>NC_068363.1:12810353-13022318 GCF_020536995.1 Dreissena polymorpha | reverse complement strand
TTTTGGATCCAGATGAGACCGCCACAGAACATGGCATTCATCAGGATCCAAACTGTCTGCTATAATTCTGATAGCATTCTTTGAAAATCGAAGAGAATGCTATTTTAGAAATCAGCAGGACAACATTTTAGCAGACGAAAAATTTCCCAGCATGCAAAGGGGTTAACAAGTGGCTCTTTAGTGTTCAGAATATTTTCCCTCAATTTTTAGAGACCTAGTTTTTGTGCAATGTAACGCAGTTTTGAACCAAGCCGAAACATAACATAAATATTTGACCAAGTTTCACTAAGTTTGGACGATAAATTTGCTCCTCAACTGTGTTCACATTTTGCTTAAATTTAATTGACCAAGTTTCATGCAGATTGGGAAACAAATGTGACCTCTAGTGTTTAAAAGCTGCTTTTTTAATTTGACCTTGTGACCTAGTTTTTGAAATATGTCACCAGTGTCCGCTCAGAGGAAGAATGTTCTGACTAAGTTTCATGTTGTTTGGGCAATAGATGTTAAGTGTTCAATACACTTTCTTTGATTTCACCTAGTGACCAACCATTCGTTTTAGTTTTGGGACCAATTTGGTGACCAAGTTTCATAAAAACTAATGGGAAATTAATGTTGCCTCTAGAGTGTTTACAAGAAAAATGTTAACAAAGTATGACCCTTTGAGTACGCTCACAACACCTAACCCTGAGCATGTGTGCTTAGGGGAACTCAAAATAAATGAAAATGTATGATGACAGTGTTAAATTGTAGAAATACTCATATTTTACATGTAATTACCCATTATTAAAAATAAAGACAAAATATTGTCATCTGAAATATTGCTGTCTGTTCAAATATTAAAATTAATGTTATGGTAGTAGTAAATACATTCTTCAACTGATATAGGCTATCAAATCACCATATGGATTTCGCTTTCTTAAAGAATTGTTTTCAAAAGTAAAATTTTACACTTGAACTGAAAAGTATCAGTCTTGAAATAGTGCAGATGATCACTCATGCCAATTTTAATTTAGTTCATACATGTATAAAACTTGTTTATAAATATACCAATTCCATGTTGATACAAAATAGCAGATTTGCTGTAATTATCTGTCTTTCTGAAATAAAAATGTTCATATTCAATTTAAAAGCATGGGTTACTTTAAATATTATTTAATGAACTGTTACTTCTCACATTTTGAAACAATTCACAAATTTCAGTTATTGCAAACACTACCATATGACAGTAAGGCAAGTAAATGCATCTTAAAAAAGCATATTGATTCTTGATTTGTTTATACAAAACATATATTTTAAACCATTTTAATGAAGAACATAATTTTTTTTAAACAGGTATTTGAATGTTTGTTTATTTATTGATGTAAAAATGCCATTTATTATTGTTGTTGTTTTTTTTTGCTTTATATTACTTTTATGGGAAAACAAATTAGAATTAAAGTGCAATTAAGGTCTATACGTGCAACCCATTCATTTGCTTAAGAGTTTTAAAGATAATGACCCTAATTAATTTATTAAAAAAAGTACAAATAACATACAAATGTATATCACTCTAAAAACAACACTAATTAAACTATTCCAACAACTAACACCAAGCTCAAAAATACAATTTTCTTATCCCTGTAAAGGTGCATTTTATACAGATTTGTCAGACTGAAATTTCACACCCATGTATACTTAAAGAAACATAAACAAATCATTGCACAGAAGTGGTCTTTTTATCAAAACTTAACATCAAAAGATCATAAGCAACTTGTTCCTAATTTAGAACAGAAATCATTGCAAACAGTTTATGACTTAATTTAATTTAAATATTTGCGTAAAGGCAGTTAATATACAACATAACAACAATTTTAGACATTTTCGAACAAAGAATGCAACATGGACAACTATTCTATCTATTCATTTGGGAAACAAGCTATTTGCCCGCTAAATCTAAATGTGTACATACATTCTATATAATATTCATTATATAAATAATGTTAAATGCCAAAAAATAAGCTCATCAGAAATTTAATAAATTACATTAAATGTTAGGTCTAAATAAACATCATGGCACAACAATTGATTAATTTTAATGATTAAACATTTCTAACTATTCCTTGCTTAGACCTCTTATTTGATATACATACACACTTGTTTAAGGTTTGTTGCATAAGTAACTAAATTACATATTTTAAAAGAAACCAAGTTAAATATGAGTTTTTAATAATTGACTTACAAACTTAAATCGATCATCCCCACCCCAACACAAAACAGTAAGAAAAAACAGTGTTTGTTTTTGTTAGTTTTTTTAATAATTTGTCTTATGAAAAGCAAATAAAATTACAGAGAACAGCAAAAAGTGGGCGACAATGGAAAATGTGACATTTTTTATTCAAGCATGCAATTAATTGCATACCTGATTTTTACCTTTTCTGTATTTTTTTACATATTTATATGAACTTTTCTTTTTTTTTTGTAATTTAAGAATAACTATAATACTCAAATTATGGATTCAAACTAAAGGCTAAACTTCAATAAATAGCATAGCAAATGTTTTTCTATAAAAATTTCAAATAGGAAGATTACATTTTAGTTCAACTAAACCAACAACAATACGTCAACACGTCAAAGTAAGCCATAAAACAAGGAAATAGTTTTACATATTCAACAGTGTAAAAATGCTCAAGATATTCACAAGCATCTAAAAATAACATGCTATCCTATTACTGCTTCTCCTCTGGGGTGTGCGTCCATTCATGCGACCGGATGGATTTCGTACACGATTCTTGCGAGAGATGTGCTTATCACAGACTGACACTTTATTCAGCTTCTCCAAACCCTTTTTGTTATTGCGTTTCGTTGTGCGCTGCTGCTGCAATTTTTGAGCATGTTTCACCTTGGATACCTGAGACATGAGTTCAGCCCGCGCAGAGATAGCCCGCGCGTGTTTCGGATCTTGTCTGCTTACCCCATGTAGATCTTTTTGACTTTACAACAACGATTTCACTGGAAGACTCGTCAGAACAGTTACTCTCCTCTCCTGCACTGCCCGAGCGTTGTACACAGACATGCTCGGGTGTTCAATCAGCAAATTCTCCAAGTCCGTAATTCCCACTTTCGGCATCTCGTCATGGCCTGCAGTAAAACATGAGGGTGGGGTAAGAAATCCAGGCCTCCATAGAGTGCCCATGGTTAGTACGAACAAACAAATGGCGGGAGTTACAAACGGGACTAAGAGAACCGGGAGTGGACAGTTTGGACGGACTCGAGGAGTCACTCTTACTACAGGCACTAAGGTCACTCAGAGTGCTGCACATGTCAAAGGCATCACCATGGTATTGGTTGCCAGGGTAACCATGGTATTGGTTGTCAGGGTAACAGGTCACGTTACTCCTCTGCGCTGTCGGTAGATGACCGAAGCAACAGTCTGCAAGAGACAAAATGACCCTTTTGCAAATGATCATCTTTTGATGTTGTAGATGTTTTCTACAATGATTGAATATTTATGAATGATGAAGCTGTTTGCTCTGTATGAACCATCTCATGTCTGGCAAAGGAATTTATTTTAAATCATGTTCAGTGCTCCAGCTAGGATTTGAAAAGGGCAGGGGGGCTTTTTGTCAAAGGGCACTTTCGACGCGCAGTATTTTGTCAAAAGGGCACTTTCGACGCGCAGTATTTTGTGAAAAGGGCACGTACGAGCGCGCGGGGTGTTTCTGGAATGCTTCCTATTGCATGTGAATTTATATATTATAAATAATTGTTATTATTCCCATTATTATTAAACCATTCAAATATAATGTCTACAATGAGGATTAAGTAATTACATTGTAATAAGAGATTTATGATAATCATATGTAAAAAAAAAAAAAAAATTTTTTTTTTTGGGGGGGGGGGCAGGGCGGAGGTTCGGGGGGGGGGGGGGGGGGCAGGGCGGAGGTGCGGGAGGGCAGGGTGCGGCGCCCTTCGATTTAGGCCTAGCTGGAGCACTGCATGTTGCTGCACGAGCAAGTGTGCATTCCTTAGACTGGCAGACTACTGTAAATTTAAGACTAGGCAAATCTAGACATTTCAACAAAGGGATCTAATAGGCATCGAAATTTAAGACTAGGCAAATCTAGACATTTCAACAAAGGGATCTAATAGGCATCGAAATTTAAGCTTAACCAGTTAAATCTGAGTCTACAAAGAGTGAGTATAATTATAAAGCATGTACTATATTAAAGTTTGCCAAGTTACATTAATTTGTATATTTGCAATTGGAAAACAAATAATTTATCTTTTTGTTTTCTGCAGTTTAAGAACATTTTTATTTAATTTTACCTTCAAAGGGAATATATATTGTACAACATACAGAAAATTTCATTATACTAATTATTTGATTTAAATATTATTTCTTTTGCACCAACAAGCATATGGCTAAATGTTTTTATTATAATTTTCTTTAATTTTATAGTAATATTTTAGGATATAGGATCCTTTCTGAAAAATTATAAAATTAACAGTTTCCAATTTTCAGACTCACTATGAGTGCTTTTACTACACATTCATATGCAAGTATAATTTACTAAAACATATATTACAACTTCATTTATTGACTATCAGGTTATTATAAATAATTATAGTTTGATGTTTTTTATTTTTCACTAAACAATTTCAGATTCAATTTTAATGTTGGATGCATAT
Source organism: Dreissena polymorpha (assembly GCF_020536995.1). Classification (NCBI taxonomy): domain Eukaryota; kingdom Metazoa; phylum Mollusca; class Bivalvia; order Myida; family Dreissenidae; genus Dreissena; species Dreissena polymorpha. Next base: position 13,017,650 of record NC_068363.1, on the reverse strand, counting down.
TATATGACATTAGATATAACAATGATTTAACATTGGAAATATAGTCACATAAGTAAAAATTTCTTGTTACATGTTACTTATCAATTACATTTAAGCCACACTCATGGATAAAGTATTGTCCCTGATTACCTTGTGCAGATTGCACAGGCTAATTTGGGATGATACTTTACGCAAATGCATTAACATGAGGATTTTCCAGAGGCCAGCTTGTATCAATAACCTTATTAAAATTTAAACTTTAGGAACTTAAATTTAATATACATTTTAATGTTATAAACATAAGTTCACAGATTTCCTAAAGGTTTAATATTCAATATACTGTTACCCTGGCTACCACTGGAATTCAGAACACCAACAAAGGTCATGCAATACATGGTGGAGTCTATTTTACAACTAACTAAATATAAACATGCACAGAAAAAGAAAATTATTAAAACTAAAGTGCATCAGACAATCCTTATTTAACCTTCATAAACCTTCATACATAATTAAAAAAGATTAGTTAGAACTAGAGGAAATCCACCAAAACAGTATTGCAGAAGCTTAATAACCAAGCTATTTTCAAGGGTATCGCTGCCGATCGCCACTGTCGCAAATTGTGACAAATTCTCTAAAGTGGCGACAAATTTTTCAAAGTGGTGAATTTCATTACATACACTTTAATATTAAGATTGTTTGTTGGTTTTAATGGTTAAAATGATAAGGCTCTGTGTTTAAGAGTCAATAACAAGATGCAACTGAAACATATAAGCTGCAGCATGCGAAAAATTGTTTTATGCCATGTGCCAACCAGTCTAATGTTTCGGACCAGTGTGTCCAATTACGCAATAGGATCTACCCTATCAGTCAAGCAAGGTTTCATGCTCAAAAGCAGATATGGTGGCTGTAACGTCTATACATATGGTACCTGGTCTTTAACTTTTGAAATCTAAAAGACTGAATTTTAGAGTCATGTTTTGGAAGACTTGCTAATAATATTAAAGATTCACAATGTTTGGAAGTTTTGACAGTGTTACTTAGTATTTTAGAAATTAAATTTAAGCATAAATGTCTTTGTTGATGGTATTGTTCATCAGAGTTCTACATGCTCATTCAGTCAAAGAGATTAACATTTAGATAAATGATTGAAATCTTTCTGCTCATTATACATCCATGCATGATGGAACTTCCATAAGCGCAACATTGAAATGCTTGAAATTCCATGGCAGCAAATTTAAGAAGTCCCAGTGCAAAAACGGATAATTTAATACATAACATTCAGTTGTTAATTTCTCATAAACTTCTGATAATGGCAGCCCTTTCAGATACTGCTTCTTTCAATCAGCTGAATCTAACAAAAGCTATTGCAATCCCACACACGCACAACTTGAGACATGTTTTTTGGAAAACAGGGCTTAATGCATGTGCATAGTTTCGTCTCAGTCTGGGCAGTCCCCACAGGCTAACTAGGGACAACACTTTCTGACTGTCTACATTTTCATATCAGAGACTTCCTATAAAACAACAATTCATAAAAGCCTACAGTCTTGTCCCTAACGAGCCTCTGCAGACTGCACAGGCTCATCTTGAATGACACTTAACATACTGTTATTGCATCAAGCCCCGTTTTCCCAGAAAGGCACTTTTATTCTCGAAATGTTTACCTGCATGGTCAACCACCACCCAGTCCTTGTCATTGGACGGAGTCTCTGTCTCCATGGCGACAGTCTGCTCAATATTCTGCTCTTCTGCGGTGGCAGACGACCCAAACAAGTAACTGGCCCAGCTAAGCATCTTACCTGCAAACAGAGATAACTATCATAATTATGAGTCGCACTCTGAGAAAATGGGGTTTAAATGCATGATTGTGCTTTAAGTGTTTTCCAGATCAGCCTGTGCAGTCTGCACAGGCTTATCTAGGATAAAAAAATCCCTGAACTGATTTTCATCAGAAGAGTCTTCTTATCTTGTAAACAAAAAATACAATAAAAACAGAAGTGTCATCCCTGATAAGCCTATATAACTGGCACCCGACTTATCTGGGATGACACTTGAACTTGAAGCGCATATACTTCAATGAAGCTAAATGGGTTATTTTTAAGTTATTAACAGGTGAGAGAATTCCCCTTTGGTCACAGTGACTGATCAGCACTTTATAAGATGAAACATGCCTGTTACAGTGGTTTAAGTAGTTTGAAATTAATCATGGCCTCCAAAGTGGCCAAGTTATGTCCAGATTGTAAGTCCATGTCCTGAGATGACTTGACTGGTCATGCACCAATCTTTCACCTGACTTTCACCTGTCCAGTTAAACAGTTAGTGCTGGCAGCAGTTGCTTTATATAAGATAAACACTCATAGGGTTAATGTCCACATAAACTGACCTATGGTCAAATACTGGGTATATCCAGCCAGCTCAAGGTCAGGCAAATATTAACAAACATGAACCACAGGTGGAAGTAACGTACCCTGGATAGTATTTTTTTTTTTTTTTTTTTTGGAGCCCAATATATTCAAATAAATATATAAAATCATGTTTAAAGAGAAAAAATGACAAAGAGCCATGAAAAAAAAATTCCCCACCCTCTGATATTGGAATCATAACTATGTTATGATTCCAATATCAGAGGGTGTTGTTTTTTTTTTCATGGCTCTTTGTCAATTTTTTCTCATTAAACATGATTTTATACATTAATTTGAATATATTGGGCTCCTAAAAAATATATATATGAAAAATACTATCCTGGGTACGTTACTTCCACCTGTGACATGAACTTGGCATTTGAAAAAAATATATATGAGATGGACTATTTGGGGGGGCCCTGAGGGGACATGCAATAATGCCGGTAATTATTTCACATTCTGTCGAAACACAATAATGCATATTGTTACCAAACAATTCAACATTTAATTTAGTTTTCATTATCATTGAAATAATTAAATCAAACTGATGTCACCAAAACAGATGCTTAAAGGCCAACATTTTTATATTTTTGGTTTGATAGGACTTTTTATTAAGTTTTGGACCAGATAAACAATAAAAATATTATAAAATAATAATTTACCAATGGAACACACTAATAAAATAAAATTTAAATTAATAAGGAGAAAGTTCTACAACCCTCTTCTTTCTTATTTTAAAAACAAGGAAAATTGTTAGCAATCATGGAAGAAAAACAATTCATTCAAGAAATATATATTTCTAACTTTTATACTTTCTCACACAAAAAATGTTTTGCACTTTGAGTGCAAGCAAATACTCAAAGCACATGAATTTTCAGAAAACTTGTATCATGTGATTTTGGGATGTGATTAAAAAGACACCTCAGGGAAGGAAATTAGAAGGCACAGGCCCCTTTGAGAAAAGATGTCACACTCATGCATTTATCTCTAGTTCCCAGAGCCAGGCTCTAATCTATTTTCATCACATGAAATTAAACCTAACAAGTAAAATAAAACTAGCTTTTCAATAAAATAATCACAATCAAGACCACCATCATTAATTAACAGTATCAATTTGCAATTTTGAACACCAAAATAATGATCTTTTTTTATCATCCACTAATGGCATTCTATAAAGCTGTAATTGAGCTTATCATTAACATGCTCCTTCAGTTTTCACTTACATTTCAACATTTGCTGAATATAAATACACACCCAAACAAACATGTATTTGCTAACAAACAATAAGATCATTCTGAAAACAGCAACATGCACATGATGTGCTGAGCTTGCATATTATTTAAGAGACCCTGACAAATTCAACCTTTTACATTCTTAGAACAGAAACCACAATTCAACCAGCAACACATAAATCTGCCATACATGTTTTCATCTCAATTCAATGTAATACATAACTGACATGCACAAGCATCATGTTTAAGCTGGTTTCCAGGCATGTACCGTAATTTTATTAATTTGAGTTTTATGATTTTGGCAGCTTAAAAAAACATCACTTATCGATTCACATGCTTACAGTTAACAGTTTAAAGAATTAATCACTTAATGATTTTCGAAAAGTCCTATGCTAAGTAAAAATACACATGTTTAATTGACATGGAATAATAAGTGTTCTAAAATTAGGTTGATTATTTAAAACAACAAGAAAAACATCTACAGTTAATATAATACTGAATAAAATGTTATTCAACTTACCCGTAGAGTCAAATCTGATCATGCTTCCTAAATAAAAATGGAATGCCTTGAACGTATGAAGTGCATATGGACAGCAAAATTGGGATTTGATTATATACCATGTTCCTTTGGTGTAATCTGTACCTTTTGTCTATAATAAAATCTCCCAAAATAAATCAATTTTCCAATAATAACATCAAAACATTCTGTTAACTGTTGACACCATGAAAAGGCCAATCAGAAAAATCAATATCTGCTAAACATGGAACAAAGGGCCAATAAGGGACAAAGGGCTTTAAAGCGAACAGAGGTAAAACTGATAACATCTGCCCAAGCACATTCCAAAACATGTTTGTAAATGCAAACAAGACATGTTTAAAATTTTTATACTTTACTTTTTATTGTTTCATTTTCATTAACATGTAATTCATTATTATTATTATACTTTAAATTTTATTGCATTAAATTTTGTTTAAAATATATCAGTTTGAAAAAAAACATTATAAGTACAATTACCAAATCTACACATTATGTAACAACCCCTCTTTTCAACATTTTGTGACAGAAAACGGATGAAACAGACGGAATGACAGATGGTTACAAGTCACTCAGAAAGTTAATTTTATTTTAAGACCTTTCTTACTTGATTTAAATATAAAGTCTTCATTTCAACTCTAAGATACTGATGAGCAGCAAACGGCACAAAACCTGAAGAGACTGCAAGTAAGTCATATAGCCATTTTCACCTTGCTTCTGAGTAAGAAAGGGTTAAAAATATTATAATGGCCCATCTTTAGTATCATAAATAAGCCTAGCCCCATAACACATGGGGATTCGTTTTCCAAAACTTTTCTACTATAAAGCCAGTAAGAAAGTGGTTAGTTAACCATATCATGTCAACTTAAAACTGCTGAGTTTTGGTCAAATTTGACCCCATTCTTGATATCCATAATAATATTTTCCCCAAATGAATGCTTTAAATTTCCAATTGAAATTTCAACACCAGACAATTCACCCCAAACAATAAAAGTTAACAGTTAGTTCATTTCTCTGCCCAGCCCTTTAATAATGTAAATATAATATTGAAAAACATTGTAATCTCAATTTTAAATTTATTATTTGCAAACTAACAACAACAAACAAACACAAATTTAACAAAATCAACCAAGTCAATTTTTCCCATTCCAAAATACTTGAAAAAAGCTGCACAATGACTGAACCCTGATTCCCAGAATATTGAAAATAAACTCACTGGAATGGTAAACTGCTTAGATCTGACAGTTAACCAGTGGACAGAAATGTATAGCCTTTGGAGTGTATGTCCAAGGGTTTAATAATAATCCATTTGATAATGTAGTCATGTGCATATGATTACCACTACAACATTAATATACACCCATGATTGGTCTTCACAGTAGTTGATTGACAGCTATCAACAGTTACTGGTCCATGTAGTTTTTTAGGAAGTGCCAGTACAATTGAGAAAGCTCAAATACCTGACCACTGTGATATCATTGATGACCTATACTGTTAAAAATGATGAAATCAAAATAAATACATCTCAATTTTGCTTGAGGCATATTACCTGACAATTTTATGACACTTAAAATACATCTGTTGGAAGATAAGATCTGTTGATAAGGGTTTGTCAATACAGAATTAGTATGTGTCAAACATCTAAAACTTTCTGCGAAAGCTATGCATTCTTTTAAAGACTTCCTTGCTTCAATTAAATAAATCATTCAAGGCATTCCATTTGCATAACATTTGTGTCAAGATAATTATCTATCTTTAGATCAATCTTAATTATCAAACTATTAAAATATGCTTAAGCATGCTGGCATGAAAAAAGATTACTTTATTGTTACTTGTATAGATGGGCTTTTGACGATAACTAACAAAAGCAATTTATTTACACCATTAATCCCATAAATGAAGAAAATCAGAGATAACATTTATTTTCTGAAGCTTAGTCAATAAAAATAAATAAACAACTTTAATTCCCTTATTGAAGCTTATTATTGAAAAAAACCTGTTTATGACAGCAAGCTGTTAACAGCTATTAATCTGCAAGATTTAATATAGATTTACCATGTCTTTTGTTCACATCTTGCATAACAATCAATGTGTAATTGGTTACAAGCTGGTTTAAACAACTCAAACAGCCTAAAGTTGTTGCCTTTGGCAAAAATATTGTGCAACATTTCACAATTAATGTGCAATTCCCTGTACTATTTTGAAACAACTTTGTAAAGGTTATCATAGAAGAGGCACATATATTCAGTCAGAACATGTCAATAATTTCACCCCAGAAAGAGTTAATTACCTGTCATTGACTTAAGTGGATCTGCACTTAATCAGTTTACTGCAGTAGTCTTCCTAGTTCTCACACTGCAATATTAGTTTATTTGCATTCTGACATTTTGTATGCATAACTTTGATTGCATGGTTACAACTTACACATCATAAAATTCATATTTATTTAACCAAAATGTCACTATTTTAAAGCTGTGTACTTCTTTTAATGTATACAAAGTTGAACAGTTGTATTTCGCAAAAACCATAATCAAATGATAGCCTTACTTCCAAAACATTCATTATTTGCATCAGCAGTTTGTAAGACCAACATGTTACAGTTTCAGGTATATCCAGCAATACTGCATTATCAGACATGCACCAGCAATTCTCAACAAGTTATACACATCAATACATGTATACAGGTATTCATCAGATTCAACAGCTGAGCTGAATTAGACTTTTTACAAGTAGCAATAGAAACTGTCTCTATATGTCAACAAGACCTGAGTTTGTGCCATAGCCACAGCTAATTTAGAGAAAACAGTTTTGTCCAAGACCCATAACTTTGCAATAAATCAATGGGACTGTACGAAACTCACACTTCATCTATAAGTCATGTCGGTAGACTTACATCCCAAAAATCTTATACTTTCTTAATTAATTAAGATGAGTTAATTATGGTGGTTGCCGAATCTATAAGAATAGATGAAACTTTAGGAAAGGATACCATAAACATACAAGTCATGCAATATATAAGTTCTGAATTGATTGGACTCGCTAGGATTCTCCGTTTCATTTGGGGTTGGGGTGGTGGGTCCTGGGGCTTGTCAAGTTATTACATTTTGTAGATCTCCAGCAATTAGGTAGATTTTGCTTCAAATGTTCATGACTGTACTCAAATTCTTAGTTGAAATTGACTGAAACTTTTATTTAACCATCCGCTTTCTATTAGCTTCCTGAAAACACTTCAGCATTAACTTGATTAAGAGCGTTATTTTGCCATACCCGTCATTTTAAGGCACTTTTCACCCAAAAAGTAGTGTGGGTCGTGTGACAAAACATAATACTTGTTTGCCTGCATGACAGTGTTATTGCATAATGTTCAGTACAATAGTTTATGTGAGCACTTAACATTGTTAAGGGAAATTACATGTTGAGCTGCAAACTCAGTCCGTTGCAAACCTCAAAGAACAATCGATCAAAGGAAAAAAACATGCCTCCGACTAGTTCATAGTAGATGTAAATTAATTAAGACAAAATTCTTTTAAGAATGACATTCCTGTACAAAAAAACAAGATCAGGCACAAACAAAGACAAAATCAATCTTCTAAATATAGATCAGTTTTTGCAAATTATGCATGAAACGAACACACCCAATCTGATTGCATCAGCAAAAAATACTATTTTGAATTAAAATCTTGCATATCTACACAGATTCTGATAGAAGAGATATTTAATTGTGTGATGCCAACTCGGTATCTCATTTAATGTAGTAGATAATAAGCATTTTGATCGTTAAAATCTTTGACATTTGTCTAGTTGTCAAGCAAAGTGAAGGTCAGCGCTTAGTGAACACAAATCAGCTGAGACGCTGGGATGTTACAACAAGAATATTCACCTAAAACAGCAAAAAATCCAATAGCCACTTACCAGACTCTTGTCAGGAGATCTCCTAGTTGCCGTTTTAAAAAAGTTTCCTATGTCTTCTGTCACGCAGAATGGAGATTTTCTTTAAATTTTCGACGGAAGATTTTCTTCTTAACTGTCAAACTATTCAGGTCGAGAGGGTCGCGCGCAACTGTTGTGTTTACGTTTTGAAATGCCGCTTTCTGATTGGTTGTCTCGATGTTACTGTTCTAAAAATAGTTCATACTGATAAATATTCATAAGCTTGACCTCACGTTGCATGTGTGTGCTTTTATTTACATCATGTGATTAACACGCTCTGTAACATGAGGTACCATACAGGGAATTCGTGCTAACATTCCGGTATAAAACAATACATGTATTATTTAAGGAAATGATTAAAAGTTTTCTTCTGTTTTTAACAAATAATTAACATTAGCACAAAGTATGTATTGACAGTGATTGCAATTTATGGTGGAAAACACTATCCTTGACAGCAATTGCAAGTCATTGTGAAACACACTCTACGACTGTTCAAAGGGTTATTGCGTATTTGAATTGGTAAAGAAGATGAGGTATTGCTGTTATTATTGCTATGTTAAATATGAAAGTAAACTGACCCCGGAACCTTACTGACCCTATTACTTTGTTCAATAAAATAAATAAAGTTGAGTAATTTTTGTTTATGAGTGATATCCCTTGTAGTTTTTAACACAAAATACTTCAATGTATTATTAATGATACGCTTTCACATAACGTATGACGATGATGATGCGAACCCAGCTAGACAGCTGTGTCTACAAGATGATAAGTGCAGTGCATTCATTATTGCTTATACACGCATGATCCATTGACTTTATGTTTGTATATAAGAAAACATAAAGTCAATGGATCATGCGTGTATAAGCAATAATGAATGCACTGCACTTATCATCTTGTAGACACAGCTGTCTAGCTGGGTTCGCATCATCATCGTCATACGTTATGTGAAAGCGTATCATTAATAATACATTGAAGTATTTTGTGTTAAAAACTACAAGGGATATCACTCATAAACAAAAATTATTCAACTTTATTTATTTTATTGAACAAAGTAATAAGGTCAGTAAGGTTTCATGTTTTATGATTGAAACTAATCTTATCATATTTTCGCCCACTCAACAATTCTTCTACAAATCTGATTTCAATACACCTCCGTAGCTCAGTGGAAAAGGCGCTTGCCTTGATATCCAGAGGCCGGGTTCGATCCCGGGTCGGGGCACACACATGCCAGTCATGTTTCAGCGGAATGCTGACTGACAATAAAGGCTTCGCCCGGCATTAAGACGTCCTTGTGTCAATCCGTCCATTCATCCAGGCCTCGCTTTACATCGGTCCCTCTTCCTCCATCCATCCATCCATTCATCCATTGTCATAATGTCATGTCATAATGTTGGTCATTATAATTATGTGTTTGTCAATCTTAAGAAATCCATAAGTTTGTATATACTTTTATTGCGTGTTACTGGTTCAATGGCTACTGTGAAGTGAAGCAACATACAGTATTAAATCAGTAGAAAAATAAATCAAGGGAAGTAAATACTACATGGTAGATATATAAAATCAGCAATGGATCAAGAGTTAAGGAATCAGAGGAATATGAAGGGAACATCCATAAAGCAATCCATCCAGCCATCCATCCAAGGAATCAAGCTATCCAGGCATCCTTCCTTCGAGACGGACTTCCGGCAGGAAATTAAGGCTTCCAGGAAGTTCTTCCTTCCTTCCTTCCTTAATTCCGGAATTAGAAGTTAAGGAAGTAAGTGCGGAGGTGAGTAAGGAAGGGAGGACTTCAGGGTTAATGTGAGTATTCCTTCTTGAATCCATAGGTGAATTCATTCCAGGAAGGCTTCCTAAGGACTCAATGCTTCCTTCCTGACGGAAGTCCTTCCTTCCTTCCTTCGTTATTCCTTAGTCTTCCTTATTCCTTCTTCCTTAGCTTTAATTCGTAGTTCGTTGTCCTTCCTTCTTGAGTCAGGGAAGGAGGGAAGGAGGAGGGTCCGGACAGGGGGAAGGAAGGAAGGAAGAAGGAGAAGGAGGAAGGAGGGAAGGAGGGGAAGGAAGGAAGGAAGGCCTTCCTTGAAGGAAGGAAGGAAGGACGGAGGCCTTCCGGGAAGGAGAATGGAAGGAAGGAAGGAAGGAAGTACTTTAATTATCCACCTGCCTTCCTTCCTTCAGTTCTTCCTTCCTTCTCCTTCACTGGTTCCTTCCTTCCGTGCGTTCGTTCCTATCCTTTTTCATTCCTTCTTCCTCCGACCTTCTTCCTTCCTCCTTCCTTCCTTCTTCCTTCCTTCCGTCCTTCCTTCCTTCCTTCCTTCCTTCCTTCCGTCCTTCCTTCCAGCCCTCCTTCGTTCATCTTTCTTTCTTTCCTTCCTTCCTTCCCTCCTTCAATCCATAGTCAGCCATCAATCGATCATCACTCCATTCGTCAATTATTTCCAACCCTTATGAACCAATCATTCAAAATTTATTTATAGCAGCACAAGTATTATAACTCATATTATTTTTTTGGTCGATTTGTTATTTAATTAAATTATGAAAATTCTCATGCACGGTGTAAGCTATTCTTTCCGGGAACCTAAATGTCTGATGCTGTACGTGCCTTTAATTAAAACACCTTTATACATTACAGGTATATGTCTAGCACGTCTATTGGATTAACGTTACTATAAACCTTAAGTTTAAACCTATTTATTTTAGCTCGATTGCATAGAAGCCTAAGGCTTCTTTCAAACGCTCTCGAGTCCGTTTCCTGTGCCTAGATCAATTACTTGGTGTCTATGGGGAGATCTACAGAACGCTCCCACTGTGCAGATCGAACTCGTGACCTCCCGGTCGCTAAGCGGACACCATCTCCACTACTCCACGGCGACCTTGAGGTGTAACGTTAATGTTTGTTTTGACTGTATCTTTATATTATAACAATTTTCGCGCTGGGTCATGTAACAGCGCAATCGTGATACTTCGGCTATATCCGGAATCCTAAGCAAGATTTATGCAATAAATCGTCTGCTGGCCCATAGTGCATTGGTCTTATAAGGAGCTCAAACCATGTTTACACACTCTGCCTTATAGTATACAAACTTGTAAAAGAATAAACATGACTTCAAGAAACATGCATTTTGCTATGAATTGTATTATGCTATGAATATTGTATTTATTCAAAATTACTTTTTTAACAAACTGTTTTAAGATAAAAAAAATATTCTTATAATTATGTGGTATTCACAATTGAACGTTAATGGATGTAAACACACCGATATGTGGTGCTTTTCTTCAAATAACTTTTTAAAACTATTTGTTTAAGAATTTAAACTTGTGCATTAAAGAAAGTTTTTTAATGCTGCTTAGTGTGATGCGAAATACATCAGAAACTAGATATGGCGCGGCAGAGGCAGACGCTTATCCCTAGGGTTGGTAATGGGGCCATGTATAGTTGAGATTGACCGTATTGTCATAAGAGATGTTCAGTATCAATTGGAAGTGAATCGATGTAGAAATGAAGAAGTTTATGAAAAATAACATAAAACAAGAGATGTGTTTGTCAGAAACACAATGCCCTCTCCTGCGCCGCTGATTTATTTAAAAAAAAATCATTTGGCAGGTTCATTACTTAGCTCCCTTTAAAGCTTATTACTTCTCATGGATTTGTTTTTTTTTACCTTGACCTTTCACCACTCTTAATGTGCAGCTCCATGAGCTACCCATGCACGCCAAATATCCCGTTGCTATCTTCAATATTGCAAAAGTTATGGCCAATGCACCATACCGGGGGCATAAAATGAGTGAAAATCTCTGACCCAGCCCCACCCCCAACGCCCATAACTGTTGACTCAGGTGTCAGATCAAAATTCCAAATAGTGGAGGGTCGCACGTATGCTCATAGCTACCATGTGCGTAAGTTTCAAGGTTCTAGTGCTTACAGTGTAGGAGGAGATAGTGGCAAGGACGGACGGACAGACAGACGGACGGCGGCGATAACCACAAAATACCCACGCTTTTCAAAAAGCGTGGGGACAATTACTTCTGATGCTTCTAAGCTTCTAAGCTTGTGTTTATGGCCAAATATTCGATGCGTAACGCATTGATGTACACGCCGTGACGGGTATGCTGCACGCGACGTGAAATGTTGGCACCGATTTCAGACTTGGTCAATGAATTATTCTTAAAGGGGCCTGTTCACAGATTTTGGCATATATTGAAGTTCGTCATTATATACTTTATATTGATAAATATAAACATTGGATCTAAAAGCACCAATAAACAACAAGAACAAACTTTAAGAAAGAAAAAAAAGTTACCACTGACCCCTCGAGTAAAACTCCTTCGCTTAGACCACTCGGCCATCCGTGCTCATACTATGTGTGATGTATTTATACTTTATATAAGAAATCCTCGTGGTATCACAAAATATAACGAAAAAAAAACAACAGAACTCTCCAAATATATATTCAATCGTTTCGCGTTGCAACGCTGTATAATTTTCATTTTTTAATCGTCAAAAGATGCCTATATTGGATATTTTAGAGCATGGTAAATGTTCAGTATTATTGTTTCCTCACAAATATCACAACTACAACAAAAATTTGCGAATCTGAAACAATTTTTTTAATTTACCAAAACGTGAAAAGGCCTCTTTAAATCCTCAGATATCAACAAAAACTGCAAGACAATCTGTACTTTTTCGCAAATGAATTTTAATACAAATGTATCTACAGATGTTGACAAAAATAACGTTCTTAACGGTGTGTTTACATTCTGTCCAGCCAGTGTGTAAACCTCTGTGAACCCCGTTGATCATGCACCCTGGTAATGGCTGGTATAGCTAATAATGATTGATAACTGCGACATAAGAACTTGTACTTTTTCATCCGGATTGAAGGGACCTAAACACGTAAGCCTGTTCTTAATTATGATGTTATCGAGTACATAGTTGTAGATAACTTGAGAGATATTAACCAGACGTGTAAAATCTTTGTTACATGTCGACGGTTTCTTAATATCAATATCCGTTTCTTAGTTTAACTGCTTTCAATTATATTGGTTGTCTATTTCTAAGGTAATATATCAGAAAATATACGCCAAAGACAAAGAACAGATTTTTTAAATGTGTGTGTAAATAAGATTATATTGAAATGTCACCGTCGGGTCTTCACGATTACTCAAGTTACTTATACTTGCCCATGTGACCTTTTAGGCAAGAAATTTTAATTATGAGCAAAAGAAGATTAAATTCACCCCGGTAACCGAGTATTCGCCAAAGAAATAATTTTGAGAAGACCAGATCGCGGGTGGTAATTGCGACTGTGCTTTTTCTGTAATGCCCTACAGGGCCCCACTTTAATTATGTACTCAAAGTAATTTACCATTCACTGCTCGGACCATCTGCATATTCCAATCACTGCAGCCTCAGCTATTGAACTAACACCGTCCTTAATGATTTATTAGCATAGCTGTTTATCTCATCGAGGATCGCTGTATCGGATATTGATAACCGCCTTGGGAATATGAGCCACGTTAAACGAGCTTAGGAACGGACGAAATCAAATAGCCTCGCTCCACATGCGCTCGATGGCAATGCCTCAATGATCGACTATCCGCTATGACGCAATTTTAGTTACCCGTTGTTTATTATTATGCATACACATACTTCGGTAAATAAATAAAAATCTTCCGACAAAACGTCTTCTTAAAAAAAGATAGTTCGACTTTGTATATAGATGTCAATATCTATTTCGGATAGTCGATCATTTAGGCATTGCCATCGAGCGCCAGCGAATCGCTCTACGAACTTGCGGCTTATTGCATTTGCCTAAAGCACGGCCGTTTATCACAAGCGCCACCTCTTTTTTGCGTTGCATAAATAAATGAGCCAATGCTACTTCCGAGGGTGGCGCTAAGGACCGGATGTTATGAAAATTCAAGGATAATTCTACATGATGAGTAAGTTTTATTTGTTTTTGAACATATTTCGGACTACTTTTAATAATTAATATGCGCCGAATCGCTCTTCATTGTCCGATTTTTTAAATAATGCGAAATATGTTGAAAACACTTATAAAATCTACTCGCCCTGAAGCATAATCCTTTAAATTTAAAGAGAAAATAGTATAATGGTTATATGTCAGTCATACTTTATGATACATTTCTTTAAGAAAGGTTTTAAATGTTAAAGTTGCTTCCTTTTTTCATCAAACATCATACATTTCTGAAATTTTATGCTTTAAGCTTTTGACTTCAGAAAGGTGCTGATTTACTTGTTATATTCCATAAATTTATATTTCAAAATAAGTTTTCAAGCATTAAAATTCACCATAACTGGTGCCAAATTAAAAAAAAATATATGGCAGGGGAGACCCCTCCCGCACCCTCCCCGGTTGGGCCCCCAGTCTAAAATTCCTGCATAAGGCCATGCACTTCACTGAAGTAAATTTATTTAACCATTAAAAAAAGTTATTGATTTTATTTAACATTTCCCGCTTATTTGCATGGTTTGGTTTAAGATTACGAACATTAAATGTTGACGTAGAATCAAATATACTCGCTCTATTTATAAGTATTTATTGCAAAGATGCACTTTCAAAATATTATGTTTAATTAGAAGTATTTGGACAAATACACATACTTGTTCTGTAAACATCACTGAACTATTTAATATACATACCAATAATATTTCATTTTCACTCCCACGGCAGTTTGAAATAAAGGCCAATCAGAAACAACGTTATTTATAAACAAGAGATGTGTTTGCCAGAAAACACAATGCCCCCTTTGATTGATTTTTCTTTTATTATATCCCTAAATATTTTTTATCATTTACCTAGAAGGATGACATTAACCTTGACCTTTCACCACTCAAAATGTGCAGCTTCATTAGATACACATGATGTCAAATATCAAGTTGCTATCTTCAATATTGCAGAAGTTATGGCCAATGTTAAAGTTTTCGGACGGACGAACGGACGGACAGTTTAAATGCTATATGCCATCCTACCGGGGGCATCAAAAACTAAATTAGGAACAGTGCAATAAACAATGGATATAAACAACTTTCTGCGGATGATGGATATTTATGTTTGATTTCATCTTATAAACCATGATGTGCTTAAATATTGAATATAGCTTTACATTTATTAACCTGTTTTGTAAAAAATAAGCTCTGCACCTCATACAAAAATATTATATTAACGGTAAATATAAGAGTAATAACAACAGGGTAATTCAGCAACGGTTTATTTGTATAAAATGCCATAAAATCCAAGGCCATCACCCAAGTAAATTTTAAAATGAGTTGCGGATTGCAAAAAACAAACAGTGAATAGAACACAACAGGTAATATATTTTTTATATTGAATACATTACAAATAACATATATTGCACGGTCAGCAGAATAAAATATAAAAAAAAACATAACAAAGCTGATTTCAATAAAATGGATTAAACATGCGCATGTTAATATCAAAATATTTTACACATGAAAACTTATGGTATTTGATCTTTAAACAATTTGAAATTACATAGAACATTCGCGAATAGTTTTTTATGGCATACGAGCCAGAAATAAATTGTTTTGTATTTAACGTCTGCAAATTTTATGTTTATTTTAAAGCGTTTTTCTGTTTAGTCCCCCCAAGCGATGTAACCGTATGGGACTATGTGTTTACTCTCGATTCATCTGGTGTCTGTCTTAACGTGTGTCCGTTCGAACTTGGCTTAAACATAACTTAAAAAGTTCACGTTTGTTGAAGAAACAATAGCTTTGCTTGAAAAACTTGTGGATACCTGTGGATGCTAATGGAGAAATGTAATGTTTGAGATGCATAGATGTATCATTATACGTTATTGATCTTGCACGGTGAATCCAGCAATATGTAGACGAATAATAACATTAAACATTGTTGATGAGATAACGAGTATTTTACAAGCGTCGATTACAATATTTACAAGCGTCGATTACAATATTTACAAGCGTCGATTACAATATTTACAAGCGTCGATAACAATAATGTAAATTTCACAATCGCACAACAGTAAAGCGGTAAAGCAAGCATGTGTTATTGACATTCTCAAAGTCTTTATACATTTTATATAACACAAACATTTTATCGACATTTTTAAGTCTTTATACAAATCAAAACAACAACACATTGGTTTACAGTCTGGTAGACTGTTGGTCGTCGCCATCATAGTCATCCATGGCAGCCAGCGAAGCAGCCAGAAGGTCGTCCGCAGGCGGTGTTTCCTCACCGGAAGAAGCATCTTGCGGTTCCGTTTGAGGCTCAGGAAGGACAATAATTGGCGCATCAACAATGGCGTCGATTCTTTCCCGTGACATCTCGCGAGATTTCGTCAGATCATACGAATCGACAGGTCCCGTACTGCCTAAAGAGTCAGTGTCTTCCTCGGAATCGGAGATGGAGAGAATCCGCGATTGTGGGGACGCCCGGGATGACTTATCGTCTGGAAGACCTTCGAGAATCTGCAGCAGAGATATCGATCCACGTTTCTCTTTGTAAAAGTCGGATTCATCCGAGACCGATAGCATGTTTCCGGAGTTCTTTGGCGGAGGCCCGTAGCCCCCTTCGTTGCTTGACCCCGACTGTGGTAACAAGGGGCCGCGCCCGCCCAGCTCATTTTCGTCTTGGTTATGTAGACCGAATATGAAGCGCCTATGCTTCTCCTGCCATCGCTTCTGTTTCAACTTCTCGACCTTGCGTTTCTTTTCTACTTCCTAGCCCCCAAATAAAATTGTAAATAAACATTTAGAAATTCTGAAAATCCAGCATTTTACAATTTGATTACAGTTTACAGAAATACATATTATGAAGAAATACTTGTATTTGTATATAAACTTAGTTTGGTTGGAAAGGTGTTTTATAAGAAATTGAACAACACTTATTATTAAAAAAATTAAAATATTTCAACGGGCCATTTGACATTCAGAATCCTATACATAAATCATTCCGTGAATTTGGTTTGAATGTATCTCTCTCTGATCCATTATGACACTTGCCGCTTTTTCAGTTTAACGGAAGTCTTTTCTAAACGAAAATCAATTAAGTACATGCGGAGAATGTGGTCCCAGATTAGCCTGTGCATACTGCTCTTATCGCACATGCATAAAGCCCCATTTTCCCTGAGCGCGGCTCTGGTCTGAAGCAACTTACATCGTCCCGCTGCTTTTGTGCGATGGTAGTGACCTGGAACAGCAATTCGTCGATTTTGGACTCAGTGGAGTCGATATCAATGGAGGACAGGCACAGGGCTCGGTTCATCGGGAAAAAGTCGTAGCTCTCCTGGTCCAGCTGTTGACAAAGGTAAATAAAATGAAAAACATATAAAAATATTTACTTTTTTTTACAGAAAAAAACGTGTTTGATGTTTTTCGATTTATCTTTTTTTCGACCCTAAAATAGTTTGCATTTCCGATGCGTGGCATACGAATTGATTTTTTCTATGAACAATTTGCAAAATTAATCATTATTATTGAAAAACATATTTTTAATGTTTTTTTTTATTACTATGTATACTGATTTCTTCCATATCGGCCTGGTGTTTCGGCGGGTTGAAATGACGCCAAAACGCCGGAACGACTTATTCCGAAGCAATACAAGACGTTTTGGCGTCTCCGCTTGTAGGCGTGTTGGCGGATATGAAAGACTCCGAAACGACGCCACGCCAGAACGTTAATTAAACGCGCCGATAAGAATATTAGATCTTCGTTCTTTGGTCGACACATTTGAGGTGCGCCAATACGCGGACATGCCAGAATGACCATTACCTTCATGTGTCATTACGGCACCCTTTCAGCCCGCCAATGCCCCAGAACGATATGGCAAAATCAGCCACCACATTTAACTGAATTGTCATGCTGTACATTCGACAGGACCTCATTGTATACATGTTCAGCCACGCTGTGGGAAAACCGATCTTAACGCATGTGCGTAAAGTGTCACCCAAGATAATCATGTGCAGTTCGCACAGGCTAATCAGGGACGACACTTTTCGCGTGTCTTTTTCGTTGAAAGGAAGCCTCTTCTTAGCTTAGCGTGAATCGAATTAAGGTGGATAGAATCGTCCCTGATTAGCCTGTGCGGACATCACATGCGTATCTGGGACGACACTTTACGCATATGCATTAAACCCCGTTTTTCCAGATCGCGACTCAATTATGTTCCTCAGTCATTCTGAGAGCCTACTTGTTTGCTGACGTAGAGCTCTATGGCCGTGTAGTCGCTCGTCTTCATATCGTTGAGGTGGATAAAGAAGAACACATAGGACCACATGTTGTGTTCGTTACGCACGTGATAGTCAAAGCCCTACAATAGAAATACGAATTCAAGGCTGTTAACGTATGTACACAGATGTACATGTATGTTTAATTAATTCATTTTATGTGCATGAAAGTGAGTTGTCATAATCTTCGCTTCAATGAAATAAAAACTATAACTGAAATTTATTATTATGATTATTTTAAATATCATCCCTCGAAAATGATTATTTCAAAATTCAAATATATGAGTGGCGAATTGTGGGAACCGGGCCTTTATGCATTTGCGTAAAGTGTCATCCCAGATGAGCCTCTGCGGTCCGCACAGGCTGATCACGGACGGCACTTTCCGCTGTTGTGGTATTGTTCGTTTAAAGTAAGTCTCTTCTTCGCGAAATTACAATATAGGCGGAAAGTGCCGTCCGCACAGGCTAATCAGGGACGGCACTTTACGCACATAAATTAAGCCCGGTTTGTACAAAGCGCGGCTCATTTAATTATTCCATTTCCCAGCTGAAAATGTCATTGTAACAAAATTATCTTCCATGAAACTGAAAATTCGAACTGAATGGCAGAATTGTGTAATGATAATTTATTATTTCGATTCATTTTAAACACAGACGATACCATATAGTAAAAATAATCTTGACCTATAATCCCTACCTTGCCGTGATGCTCAAAATCGTAACTATTTCTGCTACAGATAAAGCAGGTATCTTTCATGTCCGATTCTGCCCTCCACTGCCAATAAAAATAAATAGTGTATGTAGGTTTCAACTTTATCATAGAGACATGATGTAGTTTGAAAACGCCCTCCCTACAAAATAATATTTTTAACGAGATTTTCAATGAAACTAATAATACATATAATAAATATACGTGCATCTCCTTCGTTTACATAAGTGTTAATGCAACAGGCATTGTGTCTATTTGAATAGTGGATACAGTATTTGTTGCCGAGAGTATGTTTGCTGACATTAAGTGAGATAAAGATTTAGTTTTATAAACAATGTTATCTATTGGATGGTTCATAGGGGTGAAACTTTTAGACATCACGCTTGTTCTATATTCGTTATCGAAAAAATAATCGAGTAGTATAATGCACAACTTACTGTAAATAAATTGTTTAAAATAAAATGTGTTAGTAACAAATAATGAATGGGCATCGCTCTGAGAAAATGAACCATAATGCATGCTCTTATGTAGTGACGACACTTTACGCCTAAACTGGATTTTCGCTAAGAAAATAATTCCGTTCAACAAAAATACCATTTAAGCGGAAAGTATCACCGATTTTCCAGTGCATGGGCTAATTTGTTACAACACTTTACGCAAATGCATTAAGCCCAGTTATTCCCAAAACGCGTTCAAATGAGTCGCGTTCTGAGAAAACTGTGAATAATGCATGTGCGAAAAGTGTCGTCACAGATTAGCCTGTGCAGTCCGCACAGGCTAATCAGGGACGACACTCCACCAAAATGGATTTTTGCTAAGAAGAGACTTCATTTTAACGAAAAATGTCATACAAGCGGAAAGTGTCGTCCCTTATTAGTCTGTGCGGACTGCACAGGTAAAATTGGGACGACACTTTACGCACATGCATTAAGTCCAATTTTCTCAGAACACGACTCAATTTATGAATAACACAACCTTTACACACCTTCAGATCCCTCAGCTCGGAGAAGGTGTCGACAATAATACCGAAGATGATGTTGAGGCCAATAGTCGTGATGAATATGAAGAAGGACACGTGGTACAACACGATGGGCCAAAACGTCGCAAACGTTCTCTCGTGTTCGGACTGTTTGACCACCTACAAAACAATACACAGGTTAACTTAACATACAAAGCAATATAGAGTATAAATTAACCTATAAAACATTATAGAGTATAACTTTACCAAACTATACAGAGTATCAAATAATCTACATAACAATACAGAGTATAACTTAACCAACAATACAGAGTATAAATTAATCTATAAAACAGTGCAGAGTATAACTTACAAATCAAGGCGGGTTATTATTGTATAACCTAACCTTCAAAACAATACAGAGTATTACAGTATTACTTACACGATTCATGCCTGGGAGGACTTAAATAAATTTAGGCCTTTCCTTAATATAACTTAATGATGGTATGATTTATTTCTTAAATTTAGATAATTAATTTCAACCCATGTCGTGAAAGTGCGTTGTAATAATAGTCTTTCTATTTTGTGTAGAACACAGCACGGTTTTGATCAAGAGGTATAAGGTAAATCTTTGAAATGACATTAAACATAAATTGGACTAAAAAAGCGTAATGCGCCATGGCATACAAAGGTCTGTGACACAAGATATATTGTGTCCTCATTAGGCATTTCACACTCAGCAGCAAAGTGAAAATGGCTATATACAACCAGCATAAAACCAGAACAGCCTTGGAGTAACTCCGGTTTTATGCTGTTTCATGCACATCAGTACCGTAACTAATATGTTGTAAATGAAGCCTTTAAAACGTGACTCTATGAATGAATGTTTTACATTTAATTTGGTTTTCTTGGTTAACAAACGCCTTAAAGTTCGTGTCTGAGTGGCCAAGAGTTAATAAAAAACAAGTTGTACCTCAAACATGTCTCCTATGAGTCCATATCGTATCACGGTGACCGTACACTGCCAGAGGGTGGAGCAATACAGGTAGTCTCCGGGGGCGAAGTAGGCCCGCAGCAGGGAGAATCCGACCAAGGAGTAGATGTAGATGACGATGAAACCAAGGATACCGACCCAAAGTAAGGACACGCCTGAAACGATATACAATGTAATGCGATCAATTAAATAAAGCCGCGATCTGGAAAAACGGAACAAATGCATGTGCGTGAAGTGTCGTCCCATATTAGCCTGTGCAGTTGGAACGGGCTAATCAGGGACGACACTTTCCGCCCTGACTGGATTTTCGGTAATTAGAGACGCCCTATAAACGAAAAATCCAGCAAAGCGGAAAGTGTCGTCCCTGTTCAGTCTATGCGGGATGCACAGGCTAATATGGGATGACAGTTTAAGCACATTAATTAAGCCCCGTTTTCACAGATTGAGACTCATTTGGATGTCATTTCTTACACGATGAAATCCAGTACGTGTAAGATAGGAATGACTCTATTAGCCTGGATAAATATGTGGTTGGTTTTTATGTGGACAGTATATGTTGTTTTTTCTGCGTAGTTGTCTAAACTCACTTTTATTGCGATAATCTATGCAGCGGTAACATCGACAGCTGACAAAATTGGGAAGTTTCTAAATTTAAGGGAATGCGAACATAATGCACTCGTTTAATGTAAACCAATAACTGTTTAATTCTATCTGACGAGTATAATTTACTCAATAGGCCAAATTAAGCCTTTAAAATAAAAGTACGCAGGTATCTATAGTCACTCCCACCCCCACCAAAGGCTGAACATATTTTGCCAAATTTACATCATTTAATGTTATGCTCAGAATAAATTGTTCGTTCATATGATGAAATAACTAATTTATTTGGCCTAAGAAGCCGCGGCGTGAAAAACAATGACGATTCTGACAGAAGAGTTCAATACACACAATGGAGGGTACAAAAAAGTAAAAAGTATAAATACAGCGTTGTTTGGTTACCGTTTTGTGTGACGGCCTTTATGACCCCGCTGAGGAGCTGATTATTGTTCACGATGTTAAGCAGGTGGAATGCAAAGAAATATCCATGAAACAACGTCCCGGCTACCGACGTTCCAAGGAACAGCTGAAAATAGCGCATGCATCGCTTTGGGTAAAAAGGGTTAAAAATATGGCGCACCAAAGGGGTCGAAACTTTAACTCCTGCTGCAGCAGAAAAATCCTGCTCGACCTGCATTTATTTTTAGATTATGGCATTAGCCAATCAGAATCAGATTACACATAGGCATAAATCATGTAACGTTGGAGCAATTGATCAACCAAATTGGCATATGTTTCTACATGACTTATAGATTTTAAAGCTTAATCATTATTTTATGAACAACTACGAAAAAAGGATGAGAATTTAAAAATAATTGATTAAAACACAGATTATGAGTTCGTTGCAGTTTTTCTTAAGTTATTTTCAGGTCTATTTCGTTTCCGTAGAGGTAGCTTATGTCGTCTGTTTGTAAGCTCAAATTTGAATGGCTGACGGGTTCAATGGCTTATTCTAAAAATAAATGCTGGTCGAGCAGGATTTTTCTGAAAAAAATGCTGCTCGGGCAGGAATTTTGCTGGTCGAGCAGCATCTAGGTACTGCTCGAGCAGCGAATTGCTGCCCGAGCAGTTATTAGCTGCTCGAGCAGCATTTACAGCATTTTTTTTCTGCTGCAGCAGAAGTTAAAGTTTCGACCCCTTTGGTGCGCCATACAAAAGTACAGCAGACTTTTCATGGACAACAGTTCCCGCTTTAATATAATTTTGTTTTTAAAGCAAGTTACTTCTTAGCATAAATCAAGTATATTCGGAAAGTGTCGTCCATGAGTAGCCTGTGATAAGCTACAGGCTAATCTATGATGACACTTTACGCATATACATTAAGACCCGTTTTCCCAGAGCGAGGCTCAATAACCTGAGTTATATTGACAAACATTGGTATAATATTGCATGTAGTAAACATTAGACAGGTTCGTTCAATCCATGTAATAAATTATGAACCTCTACTTACAATGGAATACGTGAATATCCAGTAAACATAAATGTTAAATATAATAATGCAAAAGAAATGCTCAGCAGGATGATGATCGAACGCGAAATATACTTTTTATGAGATAATGACGATGAATGCCAAATGAGAAAGCGACGATACAAAACCTAGCAAACATTTTTAATACAAATGAAATTATAACAAGTTTTGGAATTTGATTTATGCTATATGAGTTATCAAAATGCCGACTATAAGTGCTTTTTGTCGATAATTTAACGTCAGTTACACACCATATAATAAAAAGTGGTAAAACTCAAGAACTTGACGTCCAGCTTGGATGGTTTTTCCTCTGAACTTCTCTTCTGATCCGCTTCTTCGCCGTTGTCATCGCTCCGACAGCATCTGAAATAATTTTAGTCGTGCTCTGAAAAAACTGGGCTTAATGCATGTGCGTAGAGTGTCATCCCAGATTAGCCTGTGCAGTTCGCACAGGCTAATCTGGGACGACACTTTCCACCTAAACTTGATTTTCGGTAAGGAGGGACTTCCTTCAAACTAAAAATACCATAAAAGCGGAAAGTGTCGTCCCTGATTAACCTGTGCGACTGCACAGGCTAATGTGGGACAACAATTTACGCCCATGCATTAAGCCCAGTTTTCTCAGAATATGACTCATTCAATGAATGCGCGCCGTTATGGACAGTTTGGGCTCTTTGCATGTACTGACGGCAAGCATAAAATCTGCCATACACATTATGATTTTGGTAATGCGCGCGCATGTTTCTGCTGGTACAGAATGATTTTCTGTTCAATGTGCTCGGAAACAAGATTTAAATGGATGTGCGTTTAAATCGTCGTCCCAGATGAAGCTATGCAGTCCGCACAGGTTAATCAGGGACGACATTTGCGTCTAGACTGGATTTTCTTGTAAAAGAGACTTACATATGCGAAAAATTCCATAAAACGAAAAGTTCCGTCCCCGATTAGCCTGTGCGTTTTATCCACGCGCATTAATGCCTTTTTTGTTTTCAGAACGAGACTCAAATACAGAGAAACATTATGTACAAGAGGTAACATGCGCATGCTGAACCACAAGCATACCGTTTGTAGCAGATTGTATGCTTTAAATTGGCGTTGCAGGTCTCGTCTGCTGGTTTAAAAGATGGTTCAACCCTCATGTTAGTAATAAAGTATTTTAGCCTCGCTCTGTAGTCCGCACAGGTTAATCAAGGACGACACTTGAAGCTTTTACGGGGTTTTGTTTATCTCAAAGAAGTCTTTTCTAAACAAAATTCCAGTATATGCAGAAGTTGTTGTCCCTGACAAGCCTGTACGGACTGACCATGCTAATGTAGGACGACGCTTTACGCACGTGCATTAAGTCCCATTTTCCCAGAACGAGGCTATATATTTATCGGACGTCGGAAATGTGTATGCATTTATAAAGACTGACTTTATAGCATTAATTCAAAGCAAATGTGTCTAGCTAAGTGTATTAAGACTTTTATTCAATTGTTCAACAGCAAGCGAATGGGCGGCTACTGATGTTAGCCTATTAGAAACGCCACTTTAAGAGTCTACCCAAGGCCCCTAAACAAAATTTAAAAAAAAAACATAACAAAAAGAAGTTAGATAAAGTGACATCAGGCCAGAAAAGTTTGACGGAATTTATGATAAACAAACAAAACGAAAATAAACAAACCCATGTAGAAATGTCATGTGTTCAAAAAAGATTAGAAGAAATCAGCTCAAAAGTACTTACACAGAGCGATACTCTGACATTATGAAAACAGACATATAATAAACACTTTAAGGAATAAAAGAGAAATAGTTTGGATCAGTCGTTAAGCAAATTTTAGAAATTATCGAATGCTATATGCTCGAACAGGCACTATAATTGGCGTCGCTCAAATCTTCGTACTTAGTTAGCAGTCTTGAAATAACATGTGCTGGAAATAAACGTGAATTCCGCTAACTATAAAGACGAAGAGTATACATTTGCACTTACATCAACAGTTCCTTGATCTCAGATAGCGTCGGGAGTCGCGGATGATTAGACAGGAAATAGCTGATGAGGACGAACAGGGAAAAGAGATTGTGAAGTCCCATCAGAATGTACATTGTGATCGTGTACTCCTGAATGGGTAGGCCCTTTATCTCCGGGGTGGGACTGAAACATAAAGACACGTGCAATCGTTGTAACATGTAACCCACGTGATATCTAAACAAAATTAACTCATTTTCGGTATTTTAATGTATATGTATTTTTTTTTATATCATGACGTGTTGTTTAGAAAATCAGTACTTCCCCCAAAATAATGCAATATTTAATCAAATGACACTATTTTAGACACACTTGCTCACTTGGTTTAAAAATATCATAAGTACAAACATTCAGTTATGTGAACATAACGACATTAACTTGACATTACCACGTCTTTTGCATAGCACAGTTTTCCTCACATGCAACGCCATTGGCTTGCATTGGCTGTGGTTCCATTATGAACCACAATAGAAACAAAGAAGATGTCACAATGAGGTAAAAAAAAGTGCTGATTACGAAATACTTAAAGTTAATATTCTAAAGGACTACAAACAGGTCAACATGTGTATCTGAATTGAAAATATAACATAAATTCAGTGCAGTGCAACCTACTCTCTCAAAAGAGCCCAGTCAAAGGTCTGGTTGGTCGAATTGCCCAGTGCTTGCACTTTTTGGTAGTCTTCCACGGTCGCCTTGGCGTTCCACGTGAACAACATCATGATGTTGATGGCAAAACTAAGAAAGGTTACTAAGTGGTTCCATAGCAACCTGAAAGTGGAACGCTAGTTGATAACGTAACTGGATGGTAACCATGCAGTTCAATAAAAACATTTTCATCATATAACTGGAAGGTAACCATTTTGTTAAAATTGCTATTTTCGAAATCTATATTTGCCTCGTTCTTGGGAAACCATGCTAAATGTATGTGCGTAAAGTGTCCGGACAGGCTAATCAGAGTCGATACGTTCCGCATTTATGTAATCTTTCCTGATTAGTCCTTTTGAACTGAAGAGGCTAATCTGGGGCGACACTTTACGCACACGCTCATGCATTAAGCCGTGTTTTCTCTCATCCATGCTCATATCTAACTTACCAGCCTTTTGTGAACATTATAGCAATTGGGTTGAAGAGAATCTTCCGTTGGTATGAGATGTCCTGCATGATGTCACGTGTCCAGTCCATAAGGTCCCGGATCTTGTTGCTAGGCGACGTTCGGTCAACGTTCCACTTGAGCTTTTCTTTCACTTCTTCGCGGATGAGAATCTGTGTAACACATTTCATGCATCATCGTCAAAATGGAACTGATCAGGCTACTGATGATCATATCATCACCAGCATCATCATCAACGACGACAACACCATCACAATGATCTTAATGCTCAGTCTGACCATCGAAATCACCTGATCAGAATTTTAATATTGAATGTGCGAAGTGTCACAGGTCACAAGTAAGCCCGTGCAGTTTGCACAGGCTTGTCACATACGACATTGTCCGGTTAATTAAAAAATGTTTTAAGAAGGTCTCTTGAAAACGAAAATCCAGTGTAGGCGGAAAGTAACGCTCCTGATTAACCTGTGCGGACTGCACGGGCTAATTTCGGACGACACTTTACGCATATGCATTAAACCCCGTTTTCCAGTGAGGCTAATGTATTTATCATTTATAAGAACACTTGTTGCAACAAGTGTTACTTGCAAACTGTTAATACTTGCTACACAACAAATATAAAACTGTACATAATTCTTTGAACAGTTTGAAGATCTCGTGTAAAGATACACTACGTCACCTTGTTTTTAATTCTGAAGTTAATTTTTTGCAGCACGTCATCTTTCACTATTTCAACAGAAGTGGAATTCTTCTTGTAGTACTCAAATGCCTTCTCTTGTTCCGGTGTCAGATTTAGACCTGAAATATAAACATATACTAGTTATATGTAATATTTACATAATCATAATTGGATCCATGCTTGATTTCTTCATGGGTTTAATAAATGAAATATTAGTGACTGGAACGATTTGAAATCTTAAGTATAAATTACACTGTTAATTAACCATGGAAACTTTAAACTTAAAAACAAAATAATCATATCAAAACTCGCATGTCACTAAAGTTTCGAAAATCGATTTGGTTGGTATTTACGCTAATTAATAAAATAAGTAAAATACCTAAAAGTCAGTGTTGTTGATTATAAGTAACACGGCTGCAGAGTTTGTGTGTGAAGGCATGAAATCACGAAAGTAAAAATCATGAATATTTAAAAAAAGTGTTACATGTATATGGCAATGAATAGCGATTAAAAGATCATTTGGATGTGAGCCTCGGTCATGGGACACGGGGCTTCATTAATGTGCGTAAAACGTCGTCCGCAGGTTAGATCGCACCTATAGTTGTAGGCTAATCAGGGACGACGCTTTTTGCCTTTATCATTTTGTTGTTGAAAGGAAGTTTCTGCTGAATGAAAATCAAATTGAGGCGGAAAGTGTAATCCTAGGATAAAGTTAATCTCCCAGTCTTGGAAGAACGCGGCTCATTTGTATAGTATTTCTTAAAAAATTGTTTTACAGGACTTTCTGTTTTGGCGAATTTTTTGTAAGTTTATTTTTTTCAATATAAAACACAAGATCGTTGCCCCATACGTTCAGCGAGTTGCGGATGGATATCTGTCATCCTTGCAAGAATAAGGTAGTAGCGGAAACCAACTGCCATCAGTGACTCCTTTAGGGCATTCTTACTTGGTCCCTTCTGGAAATAGTTAAAAACAACAACAATCGTGTAAATATATTATTTTTATTATTATTTTTTTACGGTAGATCTATTACGAACGAAAAATAAGTCATTTACATACACTTACCTAATTTCAAAGACTAGTCACACGAATTTCTCTCCAGATTATGCTTTTGGACTTTAATATTTTCTTTATTTGAGCCTGGCTCTGGGAAAACCGGGCTTCATCCATGTGCAAAAAGTATCGTCCCAGATTAAAATGTGCAATCAAACCGGCTTATCAGAGAGGACACTTTCCGGCAAACTGGATTAACGTTAAGAAAAAACTTCAATTAAACAAAAGCCACCCTTAAAGCGGAAATCGTCGTCCCTGGTAAGAGTGTGAGGACTTCACAAGCTAATCTGGAACGACACTTAACGCACATGAATTAAGCCCCGTTTTCCAAGAGCGCGGCTCATTAACAACTTAATTCTGAATACGGATCTTAACTAATTGGTCATATATGTGGCGTAGTGGAAATGTTGTCCGCCTACCGACCGAAATGTCATGGGTTTGATATCCCGCTGTTGGAGTGTGCATTATTTTTTCCTCATAGACACAAAGTACTGGTTGTACCCAGGAAACAGACTCGATAGCGTTTCAATAAGTTGTATGCTTTAGATGCCATCGAGGTTAAATAAATAAGTTTGAAATGTAAAAACTGACCATCTACATACCACGACCCCCTGCAGTAGACTTCCACCGAGCGAGACCATGGACTTGGCGGACTTCATGTATCCCCCTTCAGACTTGACGATGTCCTCGAGTTTGGGCTTCTCTGATTGATGCATCTCGTGACACTGCGTCATGCAGCGGTATATTGCCTCCTTATCCAACGTGTCGGTTACCTCCTAATATATATTACTGGTTCACTACATACTATCGAACGAAAAATGTAGTTCCCTTTTGCGTGAATTTCGAAGTTAATGAGGCCCTTCGCGCACAAGACTGCATTATGGGAGAAGCCAGGGCGTGTTCCAACTAATTTGCTTACAATATCACAAAAATCGGCCACATTTAAAATTATCTCTGCAATTTCCAGCTATTTCGTTTTTTTATAAAAGATTTTCAATGTAGGGGTTGTCTCTTCTTGTGTGTGTGTGGAGGGGGGGCGCAGTACTCGGAGGAAATCACGCCTTTCCGGTATGATGACCACCAACCAAATTATGTAAATATATGTGTGCATTGATATTGCAACGTTAGTTTTAAGTGATTTTACAAGGAATTACAGATTTACGAATAGATTACATTGAATGTAAAATGATAGGTTACTCAAATTTGCAACCGGCCTTAAACTTGCCACGGTCCTTAAATAAAATACTAGCGTTGGTAAATACGAATTTTTCTCTAGATACTGTTGCTGGGGTTTCGTAATTAATATTTCTTGTATTAAATACTCGTGTAAACTTCAAGATACAGCAATAATGCATATAATTACGGTAAGGTCAATATCTCGAAAACTAACAACGATAGAAACCTAATTTGTTTTGAATTGTGTTACTAAAAGTAACTGGAAATAAAATATATAAAAACCTGAAAATACGACTTTTGAGCCATAATACCCATTTTCCCAGCCACTGCAACATATATCTAAATACAAGGTACAAAAGGCAGATACGACACACACACATTTCTAAGATTTATTATTCTTGTTTTGGAACTGTTATTAACGATGCTTTAAAGTGCCTAACATGAACGATTGGCAAAAGATCGCTCATTGCACGGACAGCTGTTGCAGATGCCTTCAATTGCGACATATTGCAACACAATCTCCGTGATAAAAACCCGCTACAAACCTTTGCAACTTGGGTAGCCGCAGGTCCGTTTTCTTCAATCAGAGACAGAATCAAACCTGCAATCGATTCTCGTAGTTCCAGGACCTAAAATGTCAAAGAAAATTCATATTTACTTCAGCAATAAAGCAACATACGAGTAAATGCTGATATGGTTTTCAATGTCCGATAGGAACGGAACTTTACTTCATTGGAGCCTCGCTCTGGAAAACTGGGCGTAATGCATGAGCGATAAGTGTCGAACGAGATCAGCCCTCGCAGTCCTCACAGGCTAATCAGGGACAACCGACTTACCGCCTAATCACGCTTTTCCTTTAGAAGAAAATTCCATAACAGCGGAAAGTGTCCGCGCAGGCTAATCATGGAGGACACTTAACGAACATGCATTAAGCCCAGGTTTCCGAGAGCGCGGCTCATTTGCCTTTAGATTCGTGACGGATTGGTACAACGTTGAATCCTCATAACGATTCCGGAGTTGAAGTAGTTTTAGTAGTGATATTTACCTTCTCTGGGGGACAGTCAGCGATTTCGCCCGCTCTCAGAATGAAGTTTATGTAATCGATGGCCTTCTTGTTGTAGATAACCTCTCGATTCTCTTGGTTGCCCTAATAACATACTCTCTGATGTTAAATTTTGATATACGCAGTTTAAAAATTAAATACAGTGGTGAAAATTGGTGTATTTAGTAAACAAACAGCTTTTACAATTTATTTGTTTTTGTTTGTTTGGTCATCTAGGCCTAGGGGCGACCTCAATATATACGTTGTTAATAATATGGGTTAAGTAGAGAAACTGTCAGCCAACATTATATAGCAAACAGCTTGATGGAATTTCCATCTACTGGTTGACATACATTGGATGTCAAGTGCAAAAATACTTTGATCAGTTATTGATTTTGTTCATACACTCCATTTATCACTGTTCTCAATTTTATCAAATTACATACACGGAGTACCTTTTATGCTTATATTTTTACTGGCAAAAAATCAGAAATGTGCGATAAATGGGGACAAAAAAAAGGACATACTGACAGTAATTGAATTTCATTTTCATCTCTTTCGAAATGTTGAATGTAGTTCGCTCTACAAAATAAGAACATATCACGCCGACAAATTACCCGACCGACCGACAAACGCACCCACATAATGATTCCGATATATCCCTCTAAAAGTTCGTTTTTTTGGGCAGGAGGTGTAAAAGGTATCTATAAATGACCGACGCTCTGGGAAAACGGGACTTTATGCATGAGCGTAAAGACTTTATGCATGAGCGTAAAGTGTCGTCCCAGAGTAGCCTGTGCGAACTGAGGGAAGACGCTTTACGCTTTTCGTTTAGAAGATATTTCATTATAACGAAAAATATCATAATAGCGGAAAGCAGTCTGCAAAGCCTTATCTGAGACGACACTTGACGCACATGCATTAAGCTCAGTTTCCCCAGAGCGAGACAAATATACTTGTCCCTGATGTGTGCGCTTACCGAGCAGAACTCGTTGAGGGTGCTGAAGAGCTGTATAACGAGGTCCACGGTGCGACTGTTGATGCTCGAGTAGACGACATTGAGGAACTGCGCGGTCTCGCCGATGATGTTGAATGACTTCACGTTGTCAGGCTGCTCTCTCAGATAGTTCTGAATATCGATGGTAATACATGTTAAGTTAAAGGGACATCATCCCAGATAAGCATGTGCGGACTGGACATGCTAATCTGAGATGACATTGTACGCACATACATTTCCGTGTTAACTACAGGTCTGTCACATTCTTCATATATATTGTTTTCGAACAACACTGTTTTTGTCATTTTAAAAGTTAATTAAGACCTGATGAGAAAAAATCGTGTAGGAAATTGGTCAAAAGGCTCAACAGATGGTGGCTTACGTACAAAACTGTTGAAAACTCGTTTGATAAAATAATATAAGTTTGTTATATGGACATATTAACGGATTCAGTATAAGATTGTTTTTCAAAAATGAAATCACATTGGTATTCTTTAAATTACTGCCTAAAACACAGCTGAATTCTCGTGATAATAAGAGCGTTGCACCGGGAAAACTGGGCGTAAAGACTCTATTCAGATGAGACTAGCCTCTGCCAGTACGGGAAAACTGGGCGTAAAGACTCTAATCAGATGAGACTAGCCTCTGCCAGTACGGGAAAACTGGGCGTAAAGACTCTAATCAGATGAGACTAGCCTCTGCCAGTACGGGAAAACTGGGCGTAAAGACTCTAATCAGATGAGACTAGCCTCTGCCAGTACAGTCTCTCAAGGCTAGTCAGGGACGACACTTACCAACAACACTCTTGAAAACTCCTTTGATAAAATATTATACATTTGTTATATGGACCTATTTACGTATTCAGTATTAGATTGTTTTTCAGCATAAATTGGATTTTCGATTTGAATACCTATAAACAATAGATGTGGTCCATGCACCAGTCTCTTTTTCAGGTGGAGTCCTCCTTCTAAAGAGACTTCTTATCAACCCAAGAAATCTTAAAAAGCGGGAAAAGTAGTCCCTGATTTGCCTGTGCAGACTACAAAGGCTAATCTGGGACGACACTTTAAGCTCATGCAGTTTGTCCAGTTTTCTCAAATTGCGATTAATAATACTTTTGTAAGATGCGAATTTACCTGAAGCCCCACATGCTGCCCGTCACAGATTCTGGCAAGGACCTTAAGTACCAGTTCTATGCAACCGTCGTCTTTGTACTGTAGCATATCCGCAACACTAGCGTCCATTTCGGCAGACATGGCCTCGGGACTTTCGTCATCAGCATCGTCCTGTAACAAGAAAATATGTGAATGATCATTCTTCTCATGAGAAAATGTTATGGTGAGTTAAAAAAAGCCTTGCCACAAGAAAACCGGACTAAATGCATGTGCGTTCAATGTCGGGACGACACTTTTCCTTCTCATAGAAGTTTTCGTTAAAAGGATTAAGCTTCTTAACAAAAACAGTGTAAGCGGAAAGTGTCTTCCCTGATAAGCTTGTGCGGACTCTAAATGCTGATTTGAAAAATACTGGCTCTGTATTAAGACGGAATAATTAACAAAGTAAAAGCTCAGGCACGTACAGGTAAAATACAATGTAAAACATGATTAAATGTCACGGTGTTCTATGTATTTATACTATTTATACAATATACATTGTCTTTATTTAATTGTAATCCGCTCTAACGTCATTTAACCAAAAGAGTAAAGTATTTCTCACGTACCTCCACTGCAACATTCACGAGTTCGATTTCACCAGTTGCGGGTTTGTAGTCAATGTTAAACTTATCCGGTGGTGACCGTGACTCCAGCAGGTTCTCGTGGCTTCGGTCAGTGATGACGTCACTGATGACGTCCTTCGTCATCCCATTCGTCATTTGCGTCTTCGACTGCTTCTTCGAGCTCTTCCGCTTCTTGGATCGTCGCCTCTCTTTGTCAGACATGGGTTCTTTTGCTCTGCTTAGGGCTCGCTGTGTTGAGAGAATGCCAATGTGTACAATATTTTTCGTGGACGATATCAGTGGATATCGCTTTATATTAAAATATAGTTTTGTTAGATCATTCATTTGTTTTTGGTTCACTTCATGTATTTCTGGGGCCGGCTAACTCAGTGGTAAGAGCGCTTGCTATAATATACCATAGATACAATTAAATTGTTATCTGGTGATCTTAAGTTTAAATCACAACCCGGATGTGTTGAGATTTCCTATGAAAATATTATATGGCCATTCTCATCCTACTTATGATTACAGTAAACCAGTTTTCAGTTACTGTCAGAGGAAGGGCACATATATTCTACAAATATTCGAATTTATTGCTGTTCAGAAGTGTTCATAAATAAACACACACACTAATTCAATGTCACACCACAATTTATTAATTTGTAAGTTTAGGCCGACTGTAAAATCGTGTATTTTTTAATTTATTTAAAAAAAGCTAACACCATATGTTTCGTGCTATGAATGACTAATCGCCAGAAATTATGCAACAACACAAAAAAGAATATAATGGATAAATATTCAACAATATTAAAACCAGACCCGACATACCCATCCTGACATACCCAGCCCGAAATACCCATTGCGATATACCCAGCCCGACAAACCCATCCCGACATTCCCATCCCGACATACCAATTCCAACATACATGCCCAACATAACCATCCCGACATACCTAGCCCGACATACCTAATCCGACAGACCCAGCCCGACATACCGAGCCAGATATACCCTTCCCGACATACCCAGCCCGAAAACCCGACCCGACATACCCATCCTGACATATCCAGCCCGTCATAGGGGCCCGACAAAACCAGCACGACATACCGAGCCCGACATATCCATCCCGACATACCCTTCCTGACATACCCAGCCCGACATACCCAGCCCGATATATAATCCTGATATACCCCTCCAACATACCCATCTCGACATACCAATCCTGATATACACATCCCGACATACCCATCCTGACATACTTATTCCGACATACCTAGCCAAACATACCCAGCCCGACAAACCCAGCCCGACATACCCAGCCCGACATACTCAGCCCGACATACCCAGCCCGACATACCCAGCCCGACATGCCCAGCCCGACATACCAATCCTGACATACCAATCCTGACATACCCATTCCGATATACCGAGCCCGGCATACCCATCCTGACATACCCAGCCCGACATACCCAGCCCGACATACCCAGCCCGACATACCAATCCTGACATACCCATTTCGATATTTCCAGCTCGACATACCCATCCTGACATACCCATTCCGACATACCCTTCCTGACATACCCATTCCGACATACCCAGCTCGACACACCCAGCTCGACATACGTATTCCGACATACCCAGCCCGACATACGCAGCCCAACATAACCCATCCTGACATACCCAGCCCGACATACCAATCCTGACATACCAAGCCCGAAATACCCATCATGACATACCCAGGCCGACATACCCAAGCCGACATTCCCAGCCCGACATACCCAGCTCGACATACCAAGCCAGAAATACCCATCATGACATACACAGCCCGACATACCCATTCCGACATACCGATACCGACATACCCGACATACCAAGCCCGAAATACCCAGCCCGACATACCCATCCTGAAATATCCAGGCCGACACACCCAGCCCGACATATCCAGCCCGAGATTCCCAGCTCGACATACCCATCCTGACATTCCCATTCCGACTTACCCATCCCGACATACCCAGCCTGACATACCCACCCCGACATACCCAGCTCGACATACCCTTCCGACATACCCATCCCGACATACCCAGCCTGACATACCAAGCCTGATATACCCATCCTGACATATCCAGCCTGGCATACGAATCTTGACATTCCCATTCCGACATACCCAGTCCGACATACCCAGCCCGACATACCCAGCCCGAAATAGCCCTCCCGATATACCCCTCCCGACATACCCATCCCGACATACCCAGCCCGTCATACCCAGCCAGACATACCCAACCCGTCATACCCAGTCCGACATAACCCATCCTGACATACCCAGCCCGACATACCAATCCTGACATGCCAAGCCCGACAAACCCATCCCGACATACCCAGCCCGACATACCCAACCCGACATACTCAGCCCGACATACACACCCCGACATACACACCCGACCAACCAATGCCGACATCCCATCCGGATATACCAAGCCCGATATACACATCCCGACAAACCCAGCCCGACATACCCATCCTTGCATTTTCTCTTTCTTCAATCTCAATTCATAATGTTGTATTTTCTGGAAGGCCTTTCTTCCCAAGGTCAAGGACGTATGAAGGCTACCAAAGTTGTTCATGAACTCGGCTCTCCTCATCTCATGCTGTGCTAGTAAGGCGCGCCTACAAATTGAAATTCAGTGCTTGTTTATCTAGAAAATTGTAATGCTTCTCTATGACTTTTGATATAGTTTATTCTAACAAGTAGTAATTCAGGTAGAAAATGATCACGTGGTCAAAGCTGCAGATCAATAAAATACGAAAAGGAACTATTCGAATATTGTGTTTACATTATCAACTGTTATATTGACGGCGGCACGAATGGATGAACAATTCATAAAAAAAATATAATACTTTACTTGAAATATAAAAAAATCACTCATTGATTACACAACATGAAAGCATTATAATGCAAAATAGATATTTACTCTTTTTTTCATATCAAACATTTCATCGATCTCTACACACACAGAACATCGGAGATTGGTATAAAAATAAGCGTTACCATTACAACATGCTTTTCTCTTTTTAAGTTTACTTTTTGAATGAAACCTAAACTGAAGACAAACAGTTATGAAGACCCCTATGGAACTGAGTCTGAATACAAACAGACATATCTTACATGCTTATAAACGTACAGCAAACGTGCATACTGTGATACCATAGTATCAACATAACATTTCTTCTAAACTACGTCTTGCATAAACAGAACTGCGTTCTTTATGAAAACTGGGCTTAAAGTGTGTGCGTATAGCGTCGTCTCAGATTACCCTGTACGGTCCGCACGTGCATAGACTGGAGTTTCGTTTAGAATAGACTTCCTTTAAAGGGATCTTTTCACAGATTTCGGCATATACTAGTTGAAGTTTCTCATTAAATGCTTTATATTGATAAATGTAAACATTGGATCTAAAAAGCTCTAGTAAAAACAAGAATGACCCCTGGAGAAAAGTCTTGTACTAAGACAATCCGTGCTCATACAATGTATGATGTATTTTATACTTTATATAAGAAATCCTCGTAGTGTCACAAAATATAACGACAGCAAAAGAACTCTCCAAATTATTCAATCGTTTCGCGTTGCAACGCTTTATAATTTTCAGGGTTTTAAATCGTCAAAAGATGAATATAGTGGATATTTTAGATCATGGTAAATGTTCATTGTTACTGTTTCCTCACCAATATCATAACTACAACGAACATTTGCGAATCTGAATCATTTTTATTTATTTTGTCAATTAACCAAAACGTGAATAAGTCCCTTTAAGCGAAAACATTAGTAAACGCGGATTATTCTGGGACAACACTTTACGCATATATGTTAAGCCCGGGTTGCCAAGAACGGGCCACAAAAGAGCCGCGTTCTGAAATAACTGGACATAATGCATGTGCGTAAAGTGTCGTCCCAGATTAGCCTGTGCAGTCCAAACAATCTTACCTTCGACGACACTTTCCGCCTAAATTGGATTTTTGCTAAGAAGAGACTTTGTTTAAACGAAAAATGACATAAAAGCGGAAAGTGTCGTCCCTGATTAGCCTGTGCGGATTGCACAGGCTAATCTAGGACGATACATTACGCACATGCATTAAGCCCTGTTTTCTCAGAACGCGGCTCAAACGATAAATCAAAACTAAACTGCATTGATACTAAACGCTTTTTACGATACCTATTGCTCCTTAATGACTTTTTTATCATGAAAAGCCTGTGTTGAAAAAAGTGTAACAATGGTAGATTATGTACAAAATTTGTCCAAATATCTTAATTAAGGTTTGATATTATTATTATATTTATTAGAATTATTATTATTATTATTATTATTATTATTATTATTATTATTATTATTATTATTATGCAAACAAACTGGTTAACCTGTAATAAACACATACACCATCATTGCTTACTGGTAACGCCTAAATACACTGTATGTATCATTGTCAAGCCGCAAGCGTTGATGGACAATTAAAATAACGTGAAAATACTTCACAAATGGCATGATATATGCATATGCACTCACTTCTCTTTGATGGAGTTTGTTGACACTTGCATTCTGTCCCTGACAGCCATGAAGAAAACTTCCTCTCGAGTGGAGAAAAAGTAATCCAGTAAGGATTTCTGGAAGAGAAATTGAATAATTTAATAAAGTTATTTCAAAATAAAGATAAAACAAAATGTAGTTTAATCGTAAAATATACTCTAAACAAACTCTGAAATCTCGGGAACGGAAGTCAAGCTAACGCTTTCAGAAATCTAGTTTTAACCAACTGAATCTTACGCGGAGGTCCAAAAAAGGAATGTATTCCAACATAAGTAATTCCATAATTAAGATTTGAAAATAAACATGGGTTTTCAAGAAGACATAAGTTAAACAAATAGTGTTTTACCGATAGTGTTCAAAATATTTAAATGGTTCAGTTTGGTTGTTAACCACATATTAGTATTTTTTGTTTCAAAATTTATGTTATTTTATGGTATTTTTCGTTTAAAGGAAATCTCTTCTAAACGAAAATCCGGATAAGGCGAAAAGTGACGTCCCTGATAGGCCTGTACGGACTGCACAGGAAAATTTGGACGAAAATGTGATCACAGCCCTGTTTTCCCAGACCTCGGCTCAGTTTATACCTGTACTTCTCTGTTTGCGTTGAACAACATGATGCTGACGAACGCCAGCACTTCACGTGCGATGGCGTCACTGCGTCGCGCCAGATGAGGGAGCACTTTGTTTACGACGTCATGTGCGTTGATTGCCGTCTGTATGTCACGGATGTGGTTCAGTTGCCTAGCAGTGGATTATATCAATCTATGTTAATAGTCCATATGTTGTTGGTGTTTAGTTTATCGAGCCAAACGATTTTTTTTTGACAAATTGTAAACAGGTCGATTTTAAAATACAAAATTTGCGCACAAGTATCCATTTATTATCATTCGGTATTCTTTGTTTATACTTGCATTCTGTGTCCTCCCAGATTAGCATGTGTAGTCCGGACATGAAAATCTGGGATGACACTTTCCGCTATTATGGACATTTTCGTTTAAAGAAGATCCCTTCTTATCGCAAATTCACTTTAAGCGGAAAGTGTCGTCCCTGTCCGTCCCTGTAAATCTGGGACGATACTTTACGCACATGCACTAGGTCAAGTTTCCCGGAACGATGCTCATTTGTATGGACTTATTGTCCACATTGAGAAATGAACCTACTTTTTGACTTTGACATCTGAGGCGCGGTTATGCCAGTCGTCCGGGAGTTTCCGCTCCTCATTGTGGATGAGGGTTCGCAGGATCTGGAGACACTTGACGTCCAGTTCCTCTTGGGCGCGTGACGACGACACGGCGAATCGAATCTTCGTAGAAGATATTCTATGTTAAGAAAACAAATATGCCTTCACCAACTTTTTCTAAGACTTAAAAACAAGAACTTTGAATACGTGTATTCCAATATATTGAAGAGAACTTGAAGAGAACTTTAATCTTTTTGATGTTTTATGTCACACTGAATGCTGTATCATCATGTACTATGTGCGTCAATTGCTTTAAATACTAGTAAAAAGACTAGCGTGGGTCAATACAAATTCCTCTCATGATAATGTTTCTTGAGTTTCATTTTTCCTTCAGTAAATTTAACCCATTTATGCCTTGTGGACTCTCCCATTCTTTGTAAATTGAATCAATTTATTTCCAAAAATAGGGATGTCTATATTATTTATTTCAATATTTAGAATATTTCTTACAGAAATTCCTTTTAGCAAACAGCGCAGACCCTGATGAGACGCCGCATTATGCGGCGTCTCATCTGGGTCTGCGCTGTTTGCCATGGCCTTTTTTTCTAGACGCTAGGCATAACTGGGTAAATTCGCAATCTTATTTCTGTTCATGTCTCTTTAAAGCATAATCAGCACTGGTTTCCATCAAGTTTTTTTTTCAATCGCATATGAATGCATGCGGTCTACAGTTTAGGAAGTTTCTCCATATTGTTTCGAGC
Source organism: Dreissena polymorpha (assembly GCF_020536995.1). NCBI lineage: Eukaryota > Metazoa > Mollusca > Bivalvia > Myida > Dreissenidae > Dreissena > Dreissena polymorpha. The sequence continues at coordinate 12,978,320 of NC_068363.1, read as the reverse complement.
AAGATGGCGAATACTTTGCTAAAGGGTTAACTCTTTCAGTGTGGGAACCGAATTTTGGAGGCCTTTGCAAACAGTTTGGATCCAGATGAGACGCCACAGAACGTGGCGTCTCATCTGGATCCAAACTGTTTGCTATTCTGATAGTATTCTTTGAAAAAAAATCGAAGAAAATGCTAATTTTAGAAATTCAGCAGACGACAATTAAGCAAGACGACACATTTCCCAGCATGCAAAGGGTTAAAAGAAAATAACGTAGTAATACAATGCATGTGAAAAACAAAACGATGGACATTGTTTGATGTAATAATTTGGCATCTTGGATCGACAAGGCTGCTCGTGCACTGAAAAACTGGAGCCTCGTTCTGGGAAAACCTGGCTCAATGCACGTGTGAAAAGTGTCGTCACAGTATAACCTGTGCAGTCCGCAAGGATTTACCAAGCACAACACTTTCTGCTTTCATGTTGTTTTTCGTTTAAAAGAAGTCTCTTCTTAGCGAAAATCAAGTAAAGGTGGAATGTGACGACTCTGATTGACATGTGCGGACTGTACAGGCATATCTGGTACAACACTTTGTTCACATGCATTTATCCCTGTTTTCACAGAGCGAGGCTCAAATGCGACTATCAGGATGTCAAGGAGTGTATCCCGTCTTTATGTTTTTTTCCAAATCTGTGTAGAAATACGTATACTCGTTCTATCACGGAAACAAGTTTACATAACAAATTTTAACAACAATTTTTTGCGTATTATATATTTTTGGTTATAAATGGGCAAACGGTGTCGAATTATGAATAGACACTAAGCTTCGTAAAATTTAAATTGATATCCCAAATGATTAACAAAACACGTCATGATAGTGCATTTAGCAACTTCGCAGAAGTGCGACACAGGCTGAATGACGTAGAGTTTTGAAATATTATAGTGTTTGCTGATATCATAAATATTACCCACAAATAACAAATACGGGACTTTATTCAATGCTATCCAGTGGTTTATATGGAAATGCAATTGATTTAAATAAGATAATTCACGGTTTTAAACCTTGAAATAACAGTGAAAGTTATCGTAAGGTAACACTGTTTGACTGTGAAATGACGTCGTTTTTCGACATCATGACGCCATTAATCCACTGATACTCTCTATTTTTACTCTTTTAACATGTAAATAAACGGTATACAATCATGAAAAAATAGTATATGTCGGTGTTCGGTAGGTTAACTCTTTTAATTCATTCGTAATCATAGAAAATAAATTGAACCATCAAATATCCTCGATATAAAATAGAAAAGAATGATCGGAGCCGTTGAATAACATCCAGATTATAAGTATGCCTTTGTCAAAAGTGAATACAAAAAATCTGTACATATAGAAAAAACAAGCAGCCAAGTACTAAAGTGCAAGACATATGCGCTTTCCGACCTTTTCTTAATACTTGCCCATACATTTATATTTACATTTAAAAAACTTATTACATGCATATTCAATAAAACGTGAACAAAATCACTACGAGGAGTGACAAAATGATTAGCACTGCATATTATTATTCATCAATTTTTAACACATGCCTAAAGCGTGGTACAAAGTTTTCTTTACTTCACGATATACAAAATACAATATTTGATCTAACATTTGGGCGTATTTTTTGTTTGTTTTAAAGGAAACATGCATAAAATGATTGTTATAATTCAAATTTATATTTAACAAAAAACCAAATCGGTGTAGCTGTTTAGGCATTCGAAATAAAACAATAACAACACTAACAACGATGCAATACAAAATTATGAACGCGATCGATCATGCAAATATAGTAAGACGGTGTGATGTGAATATACAATTCACACATACATGAGTGCATTGAGACAGATTAGAAGTTGCTGCATCCATAGCGCTACCTACCCACGGCCCTGGTTGCGACTGCGATAGTAACTGGCGCCTATGCTATATGATGGTATGAAAACATAATACTAGTCATCAGTCAATGCAAAATAGTTTTTCTTATACCACCCTCATAATGTGAATGTTTCATGTCTGCAAAATGGTATTCACATATTTTAAAAGCAGCTGCCCAATTAAACAAGGGCATTGTTTTGATTTAGATGATTATTTACAGTACTGAAAACGTTAACGCTCGCAAGGAGGCATTAACCTATTAATACCTAGTGGACTCTCCCATCCTTCTGAATTGGATCAATTTATTTCCAAAATTAGGGATGTCTAGTATATTTATTTCTATATTTATTATATTTCTTACAGAAATCCCTTTAAGCAAACAGCGCAGAAGAAAATAAAGCGTTTGCAAAGCTTTTCAACGATAATTTACAATAAAATTGTTTAACGACAATAGCGTTTAAACTTTATCATGAATTCTACAACAAGCGTGGTGTAGTGGCAGAGTGTTACCTTTTGCTTCAAGAGGCACAGGGTTCTTACATTTATTCTTTTTCTTGTTATTATATTACTTATAACTACTCAAATGATGCATTTTTTCTACGTAATTCATTTCAACCCGTTTGTCATACACAAATCTGTGAATGAGTTCATTTCAAATATAATCGAACTGGTGGTGTAATGGATGTGTTGTATGGAGTCGCAGTGGTGTCGTGGATATGGTGTCCGCCAAGCGATCGGCAGGTCATGGGTTGGATCCACATTGTGGGAGCGTTCTTTACATTTCCCCATAGACACTTTGTACTGGTTCAAGTCCTAGGAAACGGACTCGAGAGCGTTTCAAATAAGCATTAGGCTTTCTATGCAATTGAGATAAAATAAATATGTTTAAACTAAATAAAAGCGAACATAACCTATATAATACAAGTATCAATAAACTAACAAGCAGCAAGTTATGTTGTTTAACTTATAAAATAAATAAAATCATATGAACTTATTAAACAACGGTTGCAATTAAAGCGGGGCAAAACTTTAAAAATCACCACAACTGACTGAAACTTACGCAAGTTGTTCGAGCAGTTTATTCGTTAGTGCATAGCGTTTGTTAGCCTTCTTTTCCTTCGGGTCGATGAAACACTTGACCAGGTTCTGAAACTCCTCTCCCAGGGGTAACTCCTCGTTACTTCCAAGCTCAGTGTATTCTGTAATAATATAGGCCGCGTTCTGGGAAAACTGGGCTAAATGCATTCCGCACAGGCTAATCTGGGACGACACTTTCCGTTCTATGGATTTTTTCGTTCAAAGGAAGTCTCTTTTAAACAAATATTCTATCGAGGAGGAAAGCCTCTGAAAGCCTGTGCCGGCTGCACAAGCTAATCTGGGACGACACTGTGCCGGCTGCACAAGCTAATCTGGGACGACACTGTGCCGGCTGCACAAGCTAATCTGGGACGACACTGTGCCGGCTGCACAAGCTAATCTGGGACGACACTGTGCCGGCTGCACAAGCTAATCTGGGACGACACTGTGCCGGCTGCACAAGCTAATCTGGGACGACACTGTGCCGGCTGCACAAGCTAATCTGGGACGACACTGTGCCGGCTGCACAAGCTAATCTGGTCGACACTGTGCCGGCTGCACAAGCTAATCTGGGACGACACTGTGCCGACTGCACAAGCTAATCTGGGACGACACTGTGCCGGCTGCACAAGCTAATCTGGGACGACACTGTGCCGGCTGCACAAGCTAATCTGGGACGACACTGTGCAGGCTGCACAAGCTAATCTGGGACGACACTGTGCCGGCTGCACAAGCTAATCTGGGACGACACTGTGCCGGCTGCACAAGCTAATCTGGGACGACACTGTGCCGGCTGCACAAGCTAATCTGGGACGACAGTTTTCGCACATGCATGAAGCTTAGAACACACAGAAAGCGGTTCGTATTCTTAAATATGCTAAATAGCAGTTTCCATTTGTTGTCAGTTGAATACAAAATGTATATCGAGCACATTTTGACACGATTACTTTGTATTTGTGTGAGTAGTCAGTGCAATCTAGTACATGCCTATTAGCCATTGAAAACTTAGATGATTTGTATTTAGTTGTAAATGGATGAAACATCCATGAATTGCTATGTTTATATCATAAAAATAGGTGTTCTCTTCAATATTAAACTGCTTTCAACACGGAAAAATATGCAACCTTTACATAAATAATAGAATATGTCAGTGCCATACAATTACTTTTACAGCGTGGTGTAGTATAATTTGACCGCACTTAGGGAAAATAGAGCTTAATGAATGTGCCTTAAGCCTTTGTAATGCACACGAACATATCAATAAAGTGGAATGTTTCTTCCCTGATTAGCCTGTGCACACCGCACAGTTTTATCTGGGACGACACTTTACGCACATGCATTAAAGCCCTGTTTCTAGAGCGAGGCTGACTTTTCTTTTAGAAGAATGCCCAAAGTTCATTCAAGTACGATAAGCTATAAGCTGAAACTATGAAGGATTCTTCCGACCTACTATGAAGGATTCTTCCGACCTACCTCGTTTAGACTTGCTTCTGTATTTCAGTTGTTGAAGTACAGTGTTATGACCGACATGAACCCGGCTGCAGTTCTGTGCAAAGGTGTGGAACTTGGCATTCAGCTCTAACTCCGCTGCATAATACTCCATGTTGCCCTTCAGTAGTAATAATTATAATGATAACAAGATAAGTATTGATGCAAAGCATCAAAGGGCGTCGGGAATTTCAGTGTAAAAGGCACTCAATGAAGTTGCATGGAACGATTTTTTTTTCTACTGTAAATATGAATATATTGGGCGATTATTTTAAACAAAATAGAAAAAGATACTGGTATAACCATTATCTATGATTTTGTGTTATAACTCCCAAATGACCATTATTTATGATGTTGTGTTATAACCCCAAAATAACCATCATCTATGATTTTGTGTTGTAACCCCCAAATATTTTATAGTTCATTTCATTTACATTGGTTTCCCCTTTTTACTGGTATCCGCGTGCAGTACTTATTAATGGAACAGAACTGTGTAGATTTTAAAAAATCTGCTTCATCTTGTAAGCGTAATTTCATATTTTTCTCAACTTCAAGGGGAGATGATTCTGAACTTATTCTTACGTTGCTCATTTACGATAAGGGTTGAGTACTCATTGATATGAAAACACTGTAAAAGTGTGAAACAAAATTGGATGAAAACTGTAAATTGTATAAAGAAGCTGCATTTCACAATACTTTGAAATTAAGTAAAAGATCATAATAGATTTATTGATCCGATATTTATCATTTTCAGTAGGGTTCGAGTAATACTGATATAAAAACACTTCACAAGTTTGGAAAGATTCAGACGAAAGTTGTGTATCTTTTAAACAATTATTTAATAGAAAAAAATCTGGACTTATTGTGAATTTGTCCCGATGTTTCTCATTTTAAATGAGGTTAAAATGCTCATTGATATGAAGACACTGCAAGTTTGGAAAGAATCTGATGAAAAATGTTGACATAATCATCTAACCAAGCATTTGTTCACATTTATTTTTAAATTCAAAGAGACTTAATTCTGGACTTATTGTCCGATATTGCTCATATAGAGTTTGGGTTGGGTCCTCATTGATAAAAAATACCTGTGAAAGTTTGGGAACAATCGGATGAAAATTTTGGACTACGAACAAGGATTTCAAAATTTCTCAACTTCTAAGGAAGATAACTATGGACGTAATGGTCGGATAATGCTAAAGGGCACATACCACCTGGATAGTAATACGTGTCGCGCTTCGCGCTCTATATGTGTTTTTTTTTTATATTAAAAAAACTCCGAGGAGTGCTTGACTCTAGGGAAACGGGTTGCTGGGACACAGCTCATCCTTGATAAGCAGCTGCTTCCGTTATCGCAACTATTGTTACAATCAAAAATACGTGTCGCGCTTCGCGCTCTATATGTGGTAGTGATAGGCCTATGATAGACAACCATAAAAATACATGGATAAAAGATGTGTTGTTTGCATTTATTTGTTAATATAAAAACACGTGTATTTTTTATAAGATATTTAAGTGATGTAAGAAATTTTAATTAACGTTGTCACCACGTTGCATCCATTAATTTTGATAAAAATGTCCAATTGTAGTAAAATGGATTTTAAAATGTCTACATAAATAAAGCTTTGTTATATTTATTAACCTGACTGAAAAATGGTCAGCCGCCGAACTGTGCCGTGTCGTGCCGTGGAGTTGTGTATAGCGATCGTTATTATATGTCTATTAATAAACTAATACATTGTACGTGTTCGTACCACTACGCCTTCCAATAAACTTGCTTGCGCGATAGGTCGTCAAATATCGTACTACATTGATTCTCCACTAAATAAGCAAATTAGAAAAACCACAAAATGAATATATTTTGATTATGTTTTGTTTTATACAAAACAACATTTGTTTTTATACAAAACCAGAAAGTTTCGCGTATTTGCCCAGTCTCTGTGATCTTTCCCCTGTGATCAGTTGTGGATCAGTTATTAATTAAAACAATTAGCTTTGCATTGTTGGCAATGTTGTAATAAATGTAAAAGGCACAAATGCAGTACTTATTTACACTAATTTACTCAAAAAATCACCACTATGCAAGATTTGTGAAAACAAAAATATATACATTGATCCGTAAAATAACTTCTCTTCCCATAAGCGAAATAAAATCATTACATACTAGTCGACGCCCTCCAGGGTGACGCCAATAATAATAATAATAATAATAATAATAATAATAATAATAATAATAATAATAATAATGATGATGATGATGATGATGATGATGTTGTTGTTGATGATGATGCTGCTGCTGATGATGATTGATAATGATGATGATTGATGCTGCTGCTGATGATGATGATTGACGCTGCTGCTGATGATGTTGTTGATGGTGATGATGATGATGATGATGATGATGATGCAACAGTAACAGAAGGACAGGAAGAACTTTTATAACCTACATACATTACGTTTCATGCACAAACAGCATAAAGTAAATATAGGATCTGGCGGGAGTTGTCATATCATACCATATTTTAATATTAAACGAGTTCAGGAATTGTGTTAGTAAGCGAGCCTTGGGCGAGCTTACTAACGAATTTCCTAGAAGAGTTTAATAAAATATGGTATGATATGACAACGAGTGTCAGATCTTTTTTTATCACAGGCTTTTAAATGAGCAAATTAAATAAATATTTACGCAAACATAATGATAAATCCCGAATGATGTTTACATTTCGTGACGTCATTTGACGTTGCAACGTTATTTCAGTAAAATAACAAAATGCGATTGGTCAATAAACGAAATATAAACCAATGAAAACGCTTTAAAATGTTGTATTACACATGTGTTATATAAATAAATATGTTTTGGCTATATTTCATGGGAAATAGGGTATGACATGTGATAAACATAATTGTGTATCGGTAAAAAGCATAAATTCGTCACTTACCTTTCTAACCGCACTTTTTGTGTCACCAACTTTCATCTCATTGGTAAATTTTTCCAACACGTTGACAAGCACCTTCAAGCAAATAATGTTTTTCAGGCTTTCTGGTTTAGTTGTATTAGACAGACAATTAAACTTAATAATGTATCATAAGATATGTAACTATTGGTTTAGTTATACATGTATAACTCAAAATAATCGTTCGAAGAGAAAAAAGCGAATGGTTTATGATTGACATTTCAATAAACCCATTTTAATCACAGGTGGTTAGCGTGTGGCTATGATATTTATTAGTAAAAACATCATTTTGAATGATAAATAATCATATTATAACGAAAAATTAACTTTTCTGAAAAAACAATTTCACTATCAAATATATATATAACAAGGTATGCAACTCAAAATCAGCCAAAAACGGGGTGCATCGCTTTGAACAGCCATATCTTCATCAATTGTGCAGCGATTTTCACGATCTCGGTCTTATTCAACGCAGAAATGAATTTCCTTTCTGGAAATGTATATGTATTGCAATATTTTTACAAATGCTGTGTCAACTTTTAAGAAATAACACGATACACAACTCGCATGACCCAGTTGACAGTGATCATGCTGTCTTGAAGACTGAAATCTTCACGGAGTAAAGGGCAACTTCCCTACAAAGTTCATGTAGTTCGATACTATAATTCAATAAAACGTATGAAAAAAACATTATTACCGTTCCTGTCGTTACATTATGCACCAAGACTAACTGTCCAGCGCCGTTTGATACCTTTGTTTACATACATTTCAACTAACTGACATTTTAAACATACGAGTGATTTCATTGGTCCAATGCGGAGGTGTGTCTTTACAACTGGAGATTTCATTCATAAAGACTGCATGATCACTGTCAATTGGGTCATGCGAGTTGTGTATCGTGTTATTTCTTAAAAGTTGACCCAGCATTTGTAAAAATATTGCAAGACATATACATTTCCAAAAGGGAAATTTATTTCTGCGTTGAATAAGACCGAGATCGTGAAAATCGCTGTACATTTGATGAAGATATGGCTGTTCAAAGCGATGCACCCCGTTTTTGGCTGATTTTGAGTTGCATACCTTGTTATATATATATTTGATAGTGAAATTGTTTTTTCAGAAAAGTTAATTTTTCGTTATAATATGATTATTTATCATTCAAAATGATGTTTTCACTAATTAATATCATAGCCACACGCTAACCACCTGTGATTTTAATGAACCAAAATAAGGACAAACACAACTAATGGAAGTACTCACTTAACGTCTTTTTACTGGAAAACGACATCTATGCCAAAAGGTCAAAACCTCGATCCCGGCTACATTTATTGTTACATCTTTACATATGTGTCTTGTTCTGTGAAAATTGGGCAAAATGCTACGCACACGCACACACTAATCAGGGACGACACTTTCCGCTTTAATGATATTTTGCGTTTAAAGTAAGTCCCTTTTTACCATAAATCTAGTTTAAGCGGAACGTGTCGTCCCTGATTATCCTGTGTGGAATGCACAGGCTAATCTGGGACGACACTTTACGCACATGCATTATGCCCAGTTTTCTCAGAACAAGACACATATGTTTACTTTGTGTTATATTGTCAACGGCCCATTTGCACGTTTCAAAACACATTTACTACGCGTAAAATCAAAGTGCAGCATAGGGCAAGTTATATCATAACCACAGGTCTGCACCGTGAGGTGTAGCCTGGGTATTACAATAACGACATCAAACACTATGTTGAAATGGTATTTCATACCGACTTGGGTGTGCTGGAGGCTGTTACGACTGCTGTGAGGGATGTTACTACCGCTTTCATGTGCAAAGGTGAAGTCATCAAAGAACCAACGACGTCACTGAAGGACTGCAAAAAAGATATAATGTTTGAGCCGCGTTATGCGAAAATGAGTCTTATGCAATAAGCGGCCAGTGGAGATCCAGTCCAGACCGAACAATTGCGTGGTCTGTTCAGAAACTACCCTGTCCGCCACAAAAGTGACGCCGAGTTTCGTCGTCTCTTTTCGTCGTTTCAAGGTAGCTGCAGCTACGTTGACCGCATGTGGCGTTAGACCAATCTTCAAATGATATTGGTGAGCTATTTAATTTTATTACAATCCTATGACGACTTCAGTCGTGGAAGAATAGGAATTAATAAACAATTCTGCAATAATAACAGCCTTGTATGGCCGTAGTGTGGTCGCATGGCAAACGCCAGTGTCGCAGTATAGTTGTATTAAACACGCCCATAATGTAGTATCGGTGATGTTGGCCGCGTGAACGTAGGGGGAACAAAGTATAAACGTAATTGAAATGCTTACTACCACTATCTTTAAGAGGACGCCAGTCCAGTGTAATGGGGGTACAATGTACCGTCTAACAGTAAATAATCAAGTGTTTTACCACGAGGGCGGTAGCGAGACTGTCGGTGTTGAAGATTTCATCTGGATACAGATCTTTGTCTTGCACATAGAACGATGTGTAGAACACCTTTAAAATAAAACAAATACACTTATCAGAATAAACGTGAACGTAAACAGTGAAACATTAAAGGACAAGATTGAGGACTAACGTCATTGAAGAACAAATATAGTCATAGCGTTCTACTGAACAAGGGTAGTCGGCAAATTCGTTAACCCGAAAAATTAATGAATGGTAAGTTATGTGCGTGTCGATTAACTATAAAAAAGCAAATTGTTAGCCATTGGTATAAATAAGCACTACCTAAACATAATCCCAATATCAAAACTTATTTCAAAAGACAGTACAGTCACATTGTACCTAGCGACCGGGAGGTCCGGGATTCGAACCCTACTGTGGGGGAGTTCTTTAGGTCACCCCTAATACACCATACTAGCTTTACCAAGCAAACGGACTTAAGAGCGTTTCAATAAGCGTTCTGCTGTCGATGCAATCGAGCTAAAATAAATGGGTTTTACATTTTAAATATGCGTACCTCCAAAAACGGCATGACTCCCTCCAGAATGTAGAACAGGCCTCCATGCACGAGACTGGACATGTCCCTTGTACTAGAAACGTTGCTGCAAAACCAATTAATCGCGCTCAGAGAAAAGGGGGTTAAATGCATGTGCGTAAAAAATGTCGTTCCAGATTAGCCTGTGCAGTTCGCACAGTCGAATCAGGGACGACACTTTCCGCTTCAATTGGATGTTTGTCAATAGGAATCTTCGTTTTTTACGAAAAAAATACAATAAAGGCGGAAAGTGTCGTCCCTGATGAGCCTTTGCGAACAACATGCTTCTTTATTAAAATAAAAGTGTTACACAAGAAGAGATAGATCAATCTGCCATAGTGTCTTTTCTTCGAAATGACTTACATTTACGTTCCATTAAGTAGTGATGTATACCCAACAACCTACTACAAAGCAGATAAAAGCAGATTAAACAAACACATAAAAGGAACCTTTTTGACGGAGATGCTTTAAGCAGCTCAAACGACTTTTCTCTGTGGTTTTTCACGTTCTCTGTCAGTTGATTGATCTCACCAACAACCGTTTCAATGAAATCCCAGAGTTGCCTGCAAGTATAAGAGACGACAACTGCTACTGCTGAAGATTACTGCGTGTTAAAATGAAGTGATATATATATACAATATAGATGTTAGTTCAATAATTCAGATTGTTAACTTACAGAGCTTGTATATATTACACGTAATTTTTTCCAGATATACTATGTTTACGTTCATGATGATATCCTTCACAAAGACGACAGTAGCATGTACTCGTATGGCTTTATATAACTGTAAAACATCCGTGTTTATATTGTATTATCCTACATATATTACATGGACATTTTCACAGATCAAACGATATTTTGTGTAGAGACATTGTGCTGTATCAACAAAAGCATAAACATGATTAAACCATTTATTCCTAGTGGACCCTCATATCCTTTTAAATTGGATTAATTTATTTCCACCATAAGGGATGTCTAGTGTATTTATTTCTATATTTAGAATATTTCTTACAGGAATTCCTTTAAGCAAACAGTGCAGACCCTGATGAGACGCCGCATCATGCTGTTTACGCTGTTTGCCAAGGCCTTTTTCTAGACGCTAGGCATTAATGGGTTAAAACAAACTTTGTTCTCATTATACTATTTAGAGGTGTATATCAACTATCAAAATATTTGCTTTGAATAAAGTTCCTAGACAAATGTCAAATTGTTAAAAACAACACACATTTTCGAAAGATTGCAACCGCAGATTTTCCCTCCATAGTCAACATGTGTCACTCGCGAATGCCTGACAGAAGACTAAAAGCGAATGCTTGCTTTTTAGCAACAACTTTTTAATGCTTTTAAAAAAGACTTAACATGTCTACTGAATTTAATAGACGCCTTTTATTATACAAATATATACTAGTATAGGAGTAATAAATAAATACATAAACTCAACTCTGAAACTGTTACCGCCTGGACTGGATTTTCTTAAAGAAGATAATTCCTTTTAACGAAAAATTTCATTAAAGCGGAGGAAGAGACTTTCTTTTAACGAAACATTTCTTCAAAGTGGAAAATGTCGTCCCAGATTTGACTGTGCGGACTTCATATGAAATCTGGGACGACACTAAAAGAAAAAAACTATTAAGCCCAGTTTTCCCAAGAGCGCGACTCTCGTCTGTTATCACGTACTTGTGGTGCTGCAGGTCGGCCGCCCCGCTCTCGATGATGTTCTCGGCGGGCTTCATGTAGACCCACATCATGAACTTGATGAAGGGACGCTTGATGTTACAGTCGATATCGGGGTGATTGATCACCCAAAGGATCTCGTCCACCGGAAGTATGGTCTGGCACAGGGACTCGATGAACTTGTTTTCACCCTTGGTGGAAAAATATCTATTTAGTTATTCGTAAACACATATTAGCAATGTAATGCAAACACATATACTACCTTCGACAAAATATGCTCAACAGTAAGACTGCAAAGTAAATGTGACTGAATTCAGACAAAAAGCTCGAGGCTTATAAACGTTAACTACAAATAATTGCTGTTTTATTTTCTAAATGCTTGATCACAGAAAAAACACTTTATGTTTGAAAGTAGCATTAACAAGTTGGCTTTATTAAATGATCACACAAAACACTGAATATTGAGATTAACATTAAATGATGAAACTAATTTAACAATGTGACATTATTAGACTTCGAATGTTCGATTTCATACTAACTGTTGAAATCACGCAAATGTTATCTCACGGATATGATTCATTGAATATTGATAAGCACTTTATGTTCGTTTTTCATGATCATGTTATTTTTCATTTAGCGCAGAATCAATGTCAAGAATAAATATAACAAACATTATATAGCATCATATAACCTTTATTTTAGATTTGGTATGTGTTATCTTTGCTTTTTGCAATGGACACCGAGTAAATACCAAATGACAAAAAGGCTCACTCATAACTCATCACTTACCTCAGCACAAGTGGCCAATAGATCAACAAGGTGAGCGAAGTACGACAGATGTCCTTCCTCGCCTCTGTTGGTCAAGATCAGCTCCCTACAAGATGTATGTTGTTCATATAAAACTTATACAGAAATCTTCTTGTAATCTACATGTATACCGAGGTCCAGCACAAAACTAAGAAAAAAACAAGCTATGGTTAAATTTGAAATACGAAGAATTTAGTTCTTTTGCGAAAAGGAAACCTACTTTAATATCAGTAATCTCAAACAAGAAATCGAACAAATCACATTGCTTCTCTGGATTGGTCAAGTTCATATGCCGCTTTTTTGAACGCTCTATGAAAACGGGGCTTAATGCATGTGCGAAAAGTGTCGTCCCAGATTTGTATGTGTAATCCGTACAGGCTAATCAAGGACGACACTTTCCGCCTATAAAGACTGCACAGGCTTATCTCTGATGACACCTAACGTACATGCATTACTATTTTACAGTATGATAATAAGGTATCAATAAATCACCTGGCTTCTCTGGACTGGTCGAGTACATATGCCGCTTTTTTGAACGTCTGCATGATGTACTTCATGACGAGAGCCTGGTTGCGCTTGATGGTAAGGTCAAGACCCTCGACCTTGACCAGGACGTTTAGAAGGTCAAGGAACTCCGATGCGTTGTGTTGGTGTTCGGCCGCTAGGCGGACAATCTTCTTGACCTGCTGGGGGTGGACCTTGAGGCACGTAGCTTGATTCGCAATGAACACCTGAAGTGGGAAATGAACTCGTTTGGAGTTGGATAATCAAGTCTTTAAGTCTTTAACGGTCATTTATATAGGCTTAGATGTTCTAAGGTGCAAACGTGCGATGATTGTAATAACACATTGCATGGGAACTCATCTTATTGATAATAGCTTAAATTCTTCCAATAATTTGGATTTTTTATTTTCGCGTGCTAGTGTGCAAACATCTTAATTAACTCAACTCGCAAATATGTTAAGAAACTAAACTGAACTTTATTTACAAAATGATTTCGTAATGGTAGTTTTTTTTCCAAATTTATTTCTTCGTGTATGATTGCATTAAACATATCTAGTATCCGAACGAAAACATGCAATATAATACGGACTTTTTTATCTTTCAACATAAAAAGCATTTAGATACATTACAAACAACTCCTTGTATAATAATTGCTTACGAAATTGAGTTTATTGTGATATACAACACAAATACTTTAAAGCGACTTTTTCATAGCTAACAAAATCTACGAACAACTATTTATACAAACAGCCTTCTGGGAAAAGTAGGCTTAACCCTTTGCATGCTGGGAAATTTGTCGTCTGCTAAAATGTCGTCTGCTTAATTTCTAAAATTAGCATTTTCTTCGATTTTTTTTCAAAGAATACTATCAGAATAGCAAACAGTTTGGATCCAGATGAGACGCCACGTTCTGTGGCGTCTCATCTGGATCCAAACTGTTTGCAAAGGCCTTCACAACTCGGTTCCCGCACTGTAAGGGTTAATACATCTGCGTTAAGTGTCGTCCTAGATAAGCATGTGGAGTCTACACGCACTAATCAGGGACGACGCTCTCCCCTAGACTGGATTTTCCTTTAAAAGAGATTTCCTTTAAAAACGAAATCCTAAAGAGGGAAAAATGTCATCCCTAATTAGCCTGTGCGAACAGCAGAGGCTAATATGTGACGAAACTTTACGCACATGCATTAAGCCCCGTTTCTGAAGAGCGCGGCTCATTTTGTTGCTAATTTGAATTTTGTAAAAATGTGGAAAAAATCCTGTTAAAGTGTTACTGTTGTTATTATACAATAAACTTGTGTGTGAATTAGCCTCATCAATCACCTCTTTCAGTGCCAACGCGAGATCTGACGGCACCACGGTGACGTCAAGAAGCACGTCGAGGTGGTTGAAGATCCGGAACTGCACGTTGTCGTTCTCTCGGATGAGGAGTTGCAGAAGGTACAGCGTCTTCTGGAAGATCACGCGCATCCCGCAGTACTGATCCTTCTGGGCGGAAGGCAGCGCGTTAACAAATGTCTCGTGTATCAGTTACCGTACCGCATGCATTGTATAATGTTTAAATTATTTCTTGAATTTTAGAACAAATATATTCATAAAAATATTCACAATACAATAAAAATTAACTTAATATTGCAACTGATTCCATACCGGAAAATTGCCTTATTCAAAACCGCACTTCAATGTATCATATTAAATGTATACATTTTGAATGGAACAGCAAAATTTTGGAACAATTAACTCAAGGAATGACTATGTATAAAGATATAAATATTTCGCGATCGTTTTGCTCTTATAAATTAAGTGGACCAAATGCCACAAGGCCCATAGCTTAAGCTTCAAACAACGGATGTTTTAATGCCGTTTGCAAGTTTAACAAGAAGTGGTTTCAATATTTGATTTGAACAGCGTTCAAATGGTTTTACGACAGCCTTTTAAACGAAAACTGCCCCCGCTTACGGAGGCTGTATTTTCCAATGTCCTAATTTAATTTGACCATATGATATTATTATTATTATTATTATTATTATTATTATTATTATTATTATTATTATTATTATTACTATTATTATTACTATTATTATTATTATTATTAATTTATTATTATTATTATTATTATCATATTATTATTATTAAACTTATACTAAAACTAATACTAAAATAAAACAAATAATCAAATCGGACTTCACTTTTCCAGTTAATTAAAACAATATACCATTGCGCAACGTTTTGCGCGTTTGAATATTGAAGGGCGACATAACGTTACAAAACCGAAAAACATAACAAAATAAAGCTCATTTTGAAGCAAAATGGCAGACTGTATAAAATACGTAAGTACTAAGTAGCATCTATACAGCGAAGAATGTAATACTATGCACAATTAGGAAGAAGCTATCTATCGCATTGATAAGAATACCTAGACTAAACATGAGTAGTTAATTGGACCGTTCTAATTTTACTACCTAATAAACTTACTTCAGATCCTTTTGTGTCTGCCTGATGCATATTTAAAAAAAATTATTAAAGTAGAAAACTGATTTACTCATAATTGCGTGATAATTATAATAATGCACACATATTGTAAATTCACATTAAATATGATGCTAACTACTTACTAAAAGTTTGGCGTCGATTTCCTGGGACAGTATGTCGAGAACGATGTCCAATATTCCTAAAATTTAAATGTAAATACAAATTGATTGACGTCCAGTAAATGAATACGGGCAGAGTGTAACATTGCAGAAGAATTGATAATATAATATAATATAAGTCGCGTCGTGCGAAAATAGGTCCTATGCCATATGCGGACAACATAGCTTCAGTCCAGCCGTCTGGTCAGGAGCTTTCCTGTTCGCATATTAGACCACGAAACCTTGCGAGACTTTATAGCGGAGGGCATTACTCGTGACAAGACTACGCGATACCACAGGCTGGAGCTACGCTGGCCGCCTATGGCAGAAGACTTGTTTCAACATGACACGGCTCGGCTGGAGCTACGCTGGCCGCCTATGGCAGAAGACTTGTTTCAACATGACACGGCTCGGCTGGAGCTACGCTGGCCGCCTATGGCAGAAGACTTGTTTCAACATGACACGGCTCGGCTGGAGCTACGCTGGCCGCCTATGGCAGAAGACTTGTTTCAACGTGACACGGCTCGGCTGGAGCTACGCTGGCCGCCTATGGCAGAAGACTTGTTTCAACATGACACGGCTCGGCTGGAGCTACGCTGGCCGCATATGGCAGAAGACCTGTTTCAACATGACACGGCTCGGCTGGAGCTACGCTGGCCGCATATGGCAGAAGACTTGTTTCAACATGACACGGCTCGGCTGGAGCTACGCTGGCCGCATATGGCAGAAGACCTGTTTCAACATGACGCGGCTCGGCTGGAGCTCCGCTGGCCGCATATAACAGAAGACTTGTTTCAACATGACGCGGCTCGGCTGGAGCTACGCTGGCCGCATATGGCAGAAGACCTGTTTCAACATGACGCGGCTCGGCTGGAGCTACGCTGGCCGCATATGGCAGAAGACTTGTTTCAACATGACGCGCCTCGGCTGGAGCTACGCTGGCCGCCTATGACAGAAGACTTGTTTCAACATGACGCGGCTCGGCTGGAGCTACGCTGGCCGCCTATGGCAGAAGACTTGTTTCAACATGAAGCGGCTCGGCTGGAGCTACGCTGGCCGCCTAAGGCAGAAAACTTGTTTCAACATGACGCGGCTCGGCTGGAGCTACGCTGGCCGCCTATGGCAGAAGACCTGTTTCAACATAACACGGCTCGGCTGGAGCTACGCTGGCCGCCTATGGCAGAAGACCTGTTTCAACATGACACGGCTCGGTTGGAGCTACGCTGGCCGCCTATTGCAGAAGACTTGTTTCAACATGACGCGGCTCGGCTGGAGCTACGCTGGCCGCCTATGGCAGAAGACTTGTTCAACATGACGCGACACATTGTAATTGTTATCGCTCAGCAGTCTGTATGTATGATTTACCCATTTATGCCTAGTGGAATCTCCCATCCCTCTAAATTGGATCAATTTATTTCTAAAATTTGGGATGTCTAGTCAATTTATTTCTATATTTAGAATATTTCTTACAGAAATTCCTTTAAGCAAACAGCTCAGACCCTGATGAGACGCCGCATCATGCGGCGTCTCATCTGGGTTTACGCTGTTTGCCAAGGCCTTTTTTCTAGACGCTAGGCATAAATGGGTTAAGTATACAGAAATACTGTTTGAACAAACCACAAGTGATTTTATTACAAATCAAATCGTCAGATTTAGTGTAATTGATGTAAAAATAGCTTTTTACTCATAATAAAATAATGTACTCACCATGGCTGATCATTATGTTTTGGTTCATGAAATGAGGCTCTTGTGGATT
Organism: Dreissena polymorpha; assembly: GCF_020536995.1. Taxonomy (NCBI): domain Eukaryota; kingdom Metazoa; phylum Mollusca; class Bivalvia; order Myida; family Dreissenidae; genus Dreissena; species Dreissena polymorpha. Next base: position 12,960,572 of record NC_068363.1, on the reverse strand, counting down.
CTTTGGCAAATGACAGAACCTGCAAAGAAATGAATTGCATCACATGACAAAAAAAATAATAATCCAAAAGATTTCAAAATATAAGCTTGTATTCCACGTGTCGTACATAAATATCGATTGCGCGAATTCAATAATGCATGAGCCAATTATAAATCAATTAAACCAGTTGCATGACTTCAATCTAAGGAAAATATAACAACAAATTATCGAGTGAGTCAATGACAACATTTAATCACAGTGACTATAAAAGGCATTAAAATAACAACAACAGCTAACGCAACTTGCGTCTGTTGAATTTGAAAGTTAGAGTTTATATCCCTATACATCTACGTTAATCGAACCTTATACATGTCGTCAAACAATATTAGACAATTAGAAGAAAACTCCAAAAAGAGATCAACTGATGAAATAAGTTGAAAGCTAAACCATATTCCCGCGTTAACTCTTTACTGCTTAGATACGCATATTGATACGTTTGTTGTTCTTAATAAAATCAAACTAAACTAACGAATTTTCTTCTGAATAGATTCAAATTGTGGAGGCTTCATTTCCAACCCTAACGTACTGATGAGAGGCAAACAGATTAAAGCCTGAATAGACTGCAAGTTACTCGCAGGCAATTCTGGTTTTATACTGGTTGCATATAGACTTGTTCACTTTGCTAGTGAGTTTGAAAAGATATAAAGACACTAATTAATTACTCTGCCAGCTCATCCAGTATCTCGCTCATGAGCAGGACTTGTTGGTCGTTGAGTTTCTGTTTCGCTAGCCGACGCAACACGGGCAGGCTACGCTGAACCTCTCTGTGCACGCGGGCCGAGTCTTGCGACAGAAGAATCTATGTACCAGACGACAAGTTAGTAGAATCTATGGACCAGACGATATAGTAGCAGCATATATTAACCAAACGAAATGTTAGTAGAATACAAGATGTATATAACCCGACGAAATGTTCTAAGAATATATGCACGAGATGAAACATTAATAGAATCTGTGTATCAGACGTAATGTTAGAAGAATCTATAAACCAGACGACATGTTAGCAGAATCTATGAACCGTACTAAATGACAGCAGAATCTATGAACCAGACGACATATTAGCAGATTTTTTTTAAATTTCTCGTTTAAAGTAAGTCTCTTTTAAACATACATCGAGTTAAGTCGAATAGTGTCGTCCCTGATAAGCCTGTGTGCACTTCACAGGCTAATATGGGACGACACTTTACGCACATGCATTCGGTCCGGTTTTCCCAGAACGAGACTCATATAGTGGACTCTTATCGTGAATTTGCGAGTTCGACGAGTTTTTAAAATCATGTGATTAACCTGAGCCTCTACTGCTAACCGGAACATTACCTGAGCCTTAACCGCTAACAAGATTATTACCTGAGCCCCTAATGCTAACCGGAACATGACCTGAGCATCTACAGCGAACCGGAACATTAACCTGAGCCTCTACAGCTAACCGGAACATTACCTGGGCCTCTACCGCTAACCGGAACATTACCTGAGCCTCTACCGCTAACCGGAACATTACCTGAACATCGACCGCGAACTGGAAAATTACCTGGGCCTCTTTCGCTAACCGGAACATTACCTGAGCATCTACCACTAACCGGAACATTACCTGAGCCTCTACCGCTAACCGGAACATTACCTGAGCCTCTACCGCTAACTGGAACATAACCCGAGCCTCTACCGCGAACCGGAACATTACCTGGGCCTCTACCGCTGACAAGAACATTACCTGAGCATTGACCTCTAACCGGAATATTACCTGAGCCTCTACCGCTAACCGGAACATGTCGCTCTGGGAGGAGTACAGCTTGTTCAGAATATCCAGAGATTTAGTCACCATGATATCGTACTTGTAGTTGGACAGATCCTGCAAATGTGGTCCATTTTTGTTAACAATACACAACACCACCTGTTTTATCGCCATTCTTATAAAAACTCAAATAACGGGCCGCTTATGAATTTTCTACAAACATGATTTTGTTCATCTTAAAGCTTTGATCGTGCTGCTTTTAATTGAAAAAAAATGGTTTTCAATTGACTGTGCTGACTAACTTAACTTATCAGTTTGTTCATTTATTGTTTACAATATACACAAATTGCCAACACATTATAACTAAGTTCATCTAAAATAATAGGCTAATAAGTTTTCTCTAAACAAGATGTTTTTAATCGTAAATCTTGGTACATGATGCCAATTCAATTCTTCATTTTTTAATAACTGCAATTACTAAATACAATAAAATATTCATTAAGAAAAAGTAATACGACTTTATATGGATTTACTATTGCATTATCCGCGGATTTGACGTTAAAATAAAAGTAAGAGAATTTTAAGATATGACTTTTATTGAGCATTATTCTGGGTTAACTGGGTTAAATGCATAATCTTTGAGCGTCGTATTAGATTATTAGCCTGTGCAGCATACACAGGCTAATGAGGGGCGGCACTTTCCGCATCGACTGGATTTTCATAAAGAAGAGACTTTATTCAAAGGAAATTTTCATAAAAGAGGAAAGAGTCTTCCTTGAGTTCCCTGTGTCGACTGCACTGGCTAATCTGGGACGACGCTTTCCGCAAATGGATTGAGCCCAGTTTTCCCAGAACGAGGCTAAATTGAACAAGAGACTTGTGCGTAAATGTCAAATTTTGACTCACTAAGAGGACGGAGGTTGTGTGATCGATGTCAAATATGGCGGATGCGTGAAACATGTCTTTCAGTTCGCGCAAAACTTCCTTCTGCTTTTTCAACGCTTTTCTGTAATCGACGTACACGGTAATCAAGTTTAATTTGACTTGCTAAAATATTTTGTGTACATCTTATTTATAATAAAATGTTTGCAATTACCTGAAATTTGTACTTATAACCAAGCAAACAAGCACTGTATTGGAAAGATCCAGGTATATAAAAGATTATTTATTAGACATTTAAATAAAAAAGGACAAAACATGAATTTGCCACAATTACTTACTTGGTCGTATCTTGTGGGTTAAATGATTCATACAGCAAGGGCTCCATTGTGGTCTGGTTCCTCCTCTTGAGCGCATTCTGCTCTGCCACTTTGAACTTCTCCACAAATGTCTAAAATAGAGCCAAATGGGCAAATTGAGCCTCGTTCTGTGAAAACGGGGCAGAATGGATTTGAGTAAAGTATCGTCCCAGATTAACATGTGCAATCTGCACAGTGTAATAAAGGATGAAATATTTTGCCAGACTTGATCAACGGTTAGAAGAGACTCCTTAAATCGAAAAATGTCATACAAGCGGAAAATGTCGTCCCTGATTAGCATGTGCGTTTTGCACTGGCTAATCTGGAGCGAAAAGTTTCGCACATGCATTAAGCACCGTTTCCTCAGGGCGAGTTAAATTTTCTTTCATCGTTGATACATGTTTATCATGTATTTTGTATAAACACATGAACACCATTTTAATGTTGCATTTTTTATTCGACGTATTCTATCGAAAATAAGTATGTCCAGATTGCTTAATTTAAAGATTATGTTATTTGTATTCATGTCGTAATCATCTGTTAGAGTTAAATTTAATAACAACACATACACGAATTCACATACTGCTGTGCAATAATCCATCAATGTACGGTTATTTGATATCTCCTAATTTCGGGCCAGCAAGTTTTCCATTTCCGCTACACGCCGAAAAAAGGCACATATAATTTGCAGCTTAACTTCTTATTTAAGAGATGAAGTTGCATGTGATAAGACTGCCCTTACCATGACAACGTCAAATGAGTTAAAATGAGCAGCGTTCTGTGAAAACTGGGAATAATGCACGTGCGTTAAGTGTCATCCCAGATTAGCCTCTGCAGTCTGCACAAGCTTATCAAGGACGACATTTTCCGCCTAAACTGGAGACTTCTTTTAAACGAAACATTCAATAAACGTCGAAAGTGTCCCTGATAAGCCTCTGTTGACTGCACAGGCTAATCTAGGATGACACTTCACGTACATGCAGTAAGACCAGTTTTCCCCAAATGAGGCTCAAATAATACCTTGTGTATAGAAAGGGTCCTACCTTTAGACGGATATTTCTTTGAAACGTCAATAAAAGATCAAGCACTTCCATAGCTCTGAAAATATGTATATATATATATAGACATTAGGGAGTTAAATGATGAAAATGAATATATATAGAATTCCATAATCTTTAAGCATTCAGTATTTATAGAATATACAAGGCTTCTCAATGGTGTGATGAACCAATGAGTAAATTAACGCGCTAATAGTAAAAACATAAATAATGAATACAATACATAATAATGTATGCATACTGGAATTTTGCTTTCACGACGGCTTCCGTTTCGGGACATATATCAAATCTGCCCGATTCTCTGTATTTGTTGACAGTCTTCTGGCCTTCCTTTGAATAGCCTGTAGTGCAGAAGTACCAACAAAATTGATACGAGCCTCGCTCTGGGAAAACGCGGCTTAATGCATGTTCGTAAAGTGTCGTCCCGCCTGAGTGTCCTTTCGACACTTTCCGCCTTGATTGTATTTATTAGTTTAAAGGAAGTATTTTCTTAACGAAAATCCTGTCTAGGCGGAAAGAGTCGTCCCTGATTAGCATGCAGACTGCACAGGCAAATCTGACTTAACTTTACGCACGTGCATTTAGCCCCGTTTTCCCAAAGCGAGGTTTATGATATCTGATTAATGCATTTAAGTCTGCTTCAGACTTTAAGGATATATCCTCATAAAGGTTTCAGTCATTCAATCATTATTTCATGAAAGAGCAAATCTTACAAATACCACAAACAAGCAGTAGAATTAAAAATACAAAACGCATGACACACAAATCATGTAAATGATTTTTGACCTTTGCCTTTATCTTTCGGAAAGGGGACGTCATGGCGTCCATCCAGTTGACTAAGAAGTGGCGTTAGGAGACGTCTGACGTCATCCAGGTCGCTATAGTAACCAAACTTAACCAGATGTTGTAACAGTCGCAGAACCTGGAACAAAAGCAACAAAAGATAAAGAATGTCTTTGCTTACTTCAAAAGTTATGTGATGTGTTTCACGTGTTTGAATTAACGCATCTTGTAAACGCGTTGAACGTTTTCAGCGAGTTTGCTTTGTTTCGTAAACAAATAAAATGGCGTGCGTCATTCGAAATACCATATGCGGCCCGCGAAGTCCCTGATCAGCCTAAGCATATGCCAAGTCTGGAGCTTCACTGACCGTTAATGAGACCACAAAACCTTGCGTGACTTTATAGTGGTCAGTATAGCGATCGCGCGGGCTGGGCTGGAGCAACGCTGGTCGCATTTTTAACTGGTACTCACCTGTTCAATGAGGAGATTGTGGCCAATGTCAGAAGCTGTCATGATGCAGTTGTCATTCAGAAACTCGGCAAGCCAGTCTCGTAACACCGGAAATATCGTCACCAAGTCCTTCACCACCTTTCAAATAACAAACGTATCTTTTAAATGAGTCGCGCTCGGTAAAAAGGTGGCTTAATGCATGTGCGTTCAGTATCGTCCTAGATAAGCCTGTGTAGTCCACACTGGCTAATCAGGGACGACACTTTCCGCGTAAACAAGATTTGTGTTTGTAGGAGATTTCCTTAAAACGAACAGTTCCATTAAAGCGGAAAGTGACGCCCATAAGTAGTCTGTGCGGACTGTAGACTGCGTACTGCTCATTCTAATTTTAACATCAACACTGTAATAGTGTTTCGACTAAAATACGATAAAGAAGGTGTGAACATAAAAATTATAAAACTCATGAAACATGATCTGCAGAAAAGGTTATGTTTACCACCCGCTTGAGTTGTATTTAACGCAAACGACCGATTGCCTGCACAGTGTGTAAAAATATATGTGTCGCGTTCCGCACAGGCTAATCAGGGACGACACTTTCCGCCTTAATTGGATTTTTGCTAAGAAGAGACTTCATTTAATCGAAAAATGTCATAAAAGCGGAAAGTTTTCTCAGAACACGACTCATATCTATATATATATATATATATATATATATATATATATATATATATATATATATATATATATATATATATATATATATATATATATATATATATATATATATATATATATATATATATATATATATATATATATATATATATAGGATCTTGCATGATGAGTGGTCGTTTTGTATTGAATTTATTAAACAAGTCATCTAAATAAAGATAACAAGAGTGCCAAACTGTCACAAGATACGCCCGTTCGAAGGTTTTGGACACCATGCTCAATGCTTGAAATGCACTAAGTGACCTCAAGACCTAGTTATTGACTTGGCATGACCCATATTTGAACTTGACCTAGATATCATTTAGATGTAACATCTGACTAAATTTGGTGAAGATCAGATGAAAACTACTTCAATTAGAGAGCGGACACCATGCTAAATGCTTTAAATGCACCATGTGACCTCGTTTTTGACCGGGCATGACCCATATTCGAACTTGACCTACATATCATCTAGACACAACTTGTAACCAAATTAGGTGAAGATCAGATGAAAACTACTTCAATTAGAGAGCGGACACCATGCTAAATGCTTGAAATGCACTAAGTAACCTCGTGACCTAGTTTTTGACCCGGCATGACCCATATTTAAACCTGACCTACATATCATATAGACACAACTTTTGACCAAATTTGGTGAAGATCGGGTGAAAACTACTTCATTTAGAGAGCGGACACCATGAAATCCTTGAAATGCACTAAGTGACCCCATGACCTAGTTTTTGACCCGGCATGACCCATATTCCAACTTGGCCTAGATATTGTCTAGACTCAACTTCTGAGCAAGTTTGGTGAAGATCGGATGAAAACTATTTGAATTAGAGTCCGGACAAAGTGGCGCCGTTGAAAATGCACTAATTGACCCTATGACCTAGTTTTTGACCCGGCATGACCCATATTCGAACTTGGCCTATATATCAACTAGATGCAACTGCTGACCAAGTTTGGTGAAGATCGGATGAATACAATTTGAAATAGAGTCCGGACAAAGTGGCCCCTTTGAAAATGCACTTATTGACCCTATGACCTAGTTTTTGACCCGGCATGACCCATATTCGAACTTGGCCAAGATATCAACTAGATGCAACTGCTGACCAAGTTTGGTGAAGATCGGATGAATACAATTTGAATTAGAGTCCGGACAAAGTGATGCCTTCCGCCCGCCGCCCGCCGCCCGCCCCCCGCCCGCCCGCCCGCCAAGGGGTTTCACATAATACGTCCCGTATTTTATACGGGCGTATAAAAACGAGGCTTGCCGAGTTTTTATCTTTATTTAGATGACGAGTTTAATAAGTTCAATACAAAATGACCACGAATCTAAGATTCTATTTATAACATAACCAACAAATTTTCTTTTTATTTAATGCTCTTTTCACCGTTTATTCACATTGTAAAAGAGTTAAACTGACGAAAATCGCTGGAATAACGCCGTCATTTTGTCAAAAATTGACGTCATTTCACAGATATATATTTAGTGTAATAACACCCGTGTAATAAACCAAATTTAGCATTACGTTATTTCACTCCTGGAGCTTAGGTCATGATATAAATAGAGGATATTTGTTGGATTCGGTGGAATATCGATTTTATTTCACGAGTGGAAAATATTTTATATTTTCTATGATCTCGAGTGAAATAAAATCGATATTCCATCGAATCCAACAAATTTTCTATTTATTTTATGCTTTTTTCACCGTTTATTTACATTGTAAATGAGCTAAACTAGATACTTTCGCTGAATTTATGACGTCATTTCGTTGAAAAAATGACGTCATTTCACAGTAAAACAGTGACAAATATCGATATTTTTCACTGTTATTTTTCACTGTTTAAAACAGTGGAATACCAGTTTTATTTCACTGATATTGCTCTATAAACCACCGGAAAGCATAAAATAAAAGACAATAATAAAACATAGACATGGTTGAAGCTGTGTTCAGCCATAAATGTTGGTTGCTTGGTTGATTGACAAACATTACAACATATGATGTTTCTTTTGCTACAAGAATTGTTCAAGGGTCATCATATATTTAAGAAAAAAGAACAGGTGAACATTGCATGCAAACACGATATCAATGAAGAGAAGTTTCTACGTACAGACTGACAGACAGGTGATTTACGTACAAACGTGCAAACATAAATTGATTTGAGCTCCCTCTTGTACAACGGACGTTATGCATGTACATAGTGTCGTCACAGATGAGCCTCTGCAGTTCGCACAGGCTAATCTGGATAACACTTTACCCACATGCATTAAGCACTGTTTCCGTAGAACGAGACTCAGTTGCTATAGATACCTGGGCGTTTCCAGCAGATCCGCTTGAGGACTAAGGAGTGCATGGAAAGGTAAGCCATAACATGCGATTAGTAAGCGTGGCATTTTAAACGAATTCGGTAGAGATTGAAACTCAACCATTGTATTATATAATTGTTATAGTGATATAGTACATACGTAAAGACCTAACACTTTTCCTGTGATTTGAACTTCAATACACGTGTACCGTTTATTTACAATGTTACAAAATATATTTTGTTATCGATATCAATATCTTTACAATGTTTCAAATTATATTTTGATATCGATATCAATATATACATATAAATAAATAAAATATATTTACTGCGTTCATGGAAATGGCAGGTTTTATAATAAAGCTGTATGATTTCTACAAAAACTACTCAAGTCAATCCCATGCAATTTCAGTAAAGCTATCTACGGTGGATAGTATACATAAGAACGAGATAAGTGAACAATCATACGAAATAATAGTAAAAAATGGTTTAAGTTTCAGCCTGGGAAATCTGGGATTAATGCATGTGCGCAAAGTGTCGTCCCAGATTAGCACAGGCTCACCAGGGTCGACACTTTCTGCTTTTACTGGATTTTCGTTTAGAAGCCACTTCCACCAAACGAAAAAGCGGAAAGTGTCGTGTCCCTGCGGACAGCACAGGCTAATCTGGGAAGTCACTTTCTGCACATGCATGCAGCTCGTGTTTTACCAGAGCGAGGCTCGTTTGATAACATTGAAAGAATGAGGACATACAAACTGGCTCTGTTCCCGCTCCGCGTCCTTTGAGCCGACATACTCGTAGACGAAGCAGATGTTGGGATTGTCCAGGACAGAGTAGTTGTTGCCGACATCCACAAACAGACCTGATGATAATAACACACACACACATCGATCAAATTTTATAAATATTCAGTTATTTTTATGGTGACTCACATATCGATCAAATTTTATAAAGATTCAGTTATTTTTATGGTGACTCAATTAAACTTGTGATAATAACGCCCAGTGCAGTATTGCGCAAGTTGGCAAGGCGATTTCAGTTTAGCAAATTTGACCAACAATACAAAAATTCGTTCAGCTGATAAAAAAAATGTCTATTAAAGGACACGTAACCAACTTTGTTGCGAATAAAGTAACTGAGTTACAGTTTTGAAGTGTTATTTAACAGTTGACAACACACATTTATCATTGCACACCAAATATATATCGAACAACAACACTTTACAATAAATTTATCATACACTATAAACTTCGGAATGCATAAATTAAGCCTCGTTCTGGGAAACCAAGGCTTAATGCATGTGCGTAAAGTGTCGATTCAGATTAGCCTGAGCAGTCCGCGCAGGCTTTTAAGGGACGACACTTTCCGCTTTTATAGCATTTTTCGATAAAGCAGGTCACTTCTAAACGAAAATTCAGTCTAGGCGGAAAGTGTTTTCCTTGATAAGACTGAGCGGACTACACAGGCTAATCAAGGACGAAACTTTCCGCACAAACATTAATTCAAGTTTCATAAGAACGCGGCCCAATGTAAGACTACTGTTCGAAATGTTCCGCTGGGTATTTGTGTAACTCACCGATAATCAGTTCGCAGTATCTCGCCCGGATGCTGTCGGGCAGGAGGTTTGATGTGATGCAAAGGAAGGCGTCCTCCCAGGTGAGGTAGCCGAACTCACGCGTGATCACGTGGATACCGAAGTCATTCCGGCCCTAAATGTATACAATAACTCGTTATACTTCACAATTTTTCAACTAAATGATCCAGACAGTTCATTAAGTTTCTGTTAGAATGGTCCGTAAAGATACTTTGTCACAACTACCGGTACTCGCAATCAATAATATCATATCACGTCTGAATAGAGACTCATTCTAGGAACAGTAGGTTTAAACCATGTGACCAAGTGTCATTCTAGATTAGTTGAAGTAGTCGCACGAGCTTGTCAGGAACCACCATCTAAACTTGATTTTTTAAATAAAATAAATTTCCTTTAAACGAAAAGTACCGTTCATGCGAACAGTGTTTTTCCTGCCTTAGCTTGTGCGGAAATATGGGACAAAACTTTTCGCAAATGCATTAAGACGAGTTTTCCCGAAGCATGGCTCTAAATTACTTACGTAAGTTAGGGCTTTGAAGAGCTCCAGCTGATGAATGAGAAAGTCATACTGTTCTTGGTTGTATTCTGGACTGTCCGGCTAGAATGGCAACATTCACGGATTGTTACAATAAACATAACAAAATGTATTGTCATAAGCATAGATATATCTATGACCTTCCTTATTCGTGTTCAAATAGACAACTTTGTCGTAGTTTTCCGATCATTAAAAAATAATAATTTGATATTTTCTATATAAAATGCAGTCGTAGTATTTTGTCCTGTTTTATTTATTCAATTTATTCAGATTTATTCAAATAAATAAGACATATTTTAGCTAAAGCATGGCCAGCTCATGATTTCAAAAGCCTGTCCAATATGTTAGAAAGAAACAAACAAATGCCTTTTATTTGGCGCCAGGTATGCACATGCGTGTATAACTTACATTCACAAATTCATGCAAAGTGACCCAACTCTGAGTGTTGTTTGTGGAGACATAGATAATGTTTGGTCGTTTGTTGATGTTCTGACCCCGGTCAGTGAGGAAAACGCTGTCCTGTATTGAACGAACGAGAAAGAATACACAATACGACATTACAATAAATGTTATAATATAATCAAATGTCATTCATATATTAATTGAACATCTACGTATATAAGAGGATATCTGGTTGGATTGTATCTATGTTAATACATCATGCACCCAGCGTTCACTTCTGTATTTATCAGTATATTGTCTTATAGTCCTTAACAAATATATGTATAAAATGTGCACATACATATATCAGTCCTTAACAAATACTGATTAAGATCACGAGTTAGCTTCTATGAGCATTTTAAGTTTGCTTATTGTTTTACCTTTTCTGATCGAAAATTAAATTTAAATAAGAGTCATTTTTTATCAGCATATTAATTCAGCATATGAAAGTCTTACCTTATATGTCCTCAGCCATTTCTCTGTGATGTACGTCTGATTGTTAGGAATAGATACCCCATCGCACACACACAGCACTTGTAACAGGTCCAGGAACCGGTAGTTCTACACGTATGGGAAAACGAGGCTTAATGCTATTGCTTAAAGTGTTGTCCCACATATGAATGTGAAGTCCGCACAGGCTAATCAGGGATGAAACTTTCCGCATGTATGGTATTTTTCGTTTGAAAAAGTCTCTTCCTCTCGAAAATCCAGTTTTAGCGGAAAGTGTCGTCCCCTATTAGCATGTGCGAAATGCAGAGGCTAATCTGGGACGAAAGTTTACGTATATGCATTAAGTCCCGTTTTCCCAGATCTAATTGCACAAACAAAGCACACGTTACAGATTCAGAAACCAATAGTTCTTAACTTATCGAGGTAGCAAAATAAAAAACTAACTTTAATTTACTATATTTTTTATTTCCGATCTTAGATGCGCACTCGTCATTTATATAAATTGCATGCATTATTCGTTATTCCTACACTGAATAAAGGATTAAAATATATAAGGCTCAACGAATGCTTTACTTTACTTAGATGACCATAGCTACCAAATAACCTGCTCAATGAAATGGCCCTTATTTCTTAAAAAAGATAACATTTCAGCTGCATCAGCAATTGATAATATTTCGTCACCTGTTCCTGAATGTATTACCAACTCATTGTAATACAATAATGCCGCTATTTTGCAGTATATGCTCAAGTATGCATTTATGTACACATGAATGTAATTCACAGATTGATTAATGCAACATTCTATACCTGGTGTTTTCTGAGGAGGTCGATATATATGTCCAGGTGGTTTTTCGTGATGCGGTCTACGATCTTCCTCTTGTCCCTTATTAGCTCTACAATCATCTGTGCCACGTTGAGGCCGATTCCCCCCTAAAACACACAAGAATGTTACGTACTGAAGGTATGAACCTCTTGCAATGGCCTAAAACACACGAGAATGTACTGAAGGTATGAGTCTCTGTCAATGGCCTAAAACACACGAGAATGTACTGAAGGTATGAGCCTCTGTCAAGGGAAAATCGGGCTTCCTGCATGTGCGTTAAGTGTCGTCATAGATTAGCGTGTGCAGTACGCACAAGTTAATCTGGGATTACACTTTTCGTCTACGCAAGATTTTTGCAAAGAAGATAATTCATATGAACGAAAAATACAATAGCAGCGTTCAGTGTCGTTTCCTATTAGACAGTGCGGTCTTATCTCGGAATTCACGTTACGAACATACATTTGAGTCGCGAAAACTGGGCATAATTCATGTGCCTAAAGTGTCGTCCCAGGTTAGCTTGTGCAGTCCGCACACGCTAATCAGGGACGACACTTTCCGCCCAAATTGGATTTTTTGCTATGAAAAGACTTCATTTAAACAAAAAATGTCATAAAAGCGGAAAGTTTCGTCCCTGATTAGCCTGTGCGGATTGCACAGGCTTATCTGGGACGCCACTTTACGAACATGTGTTATGTCCAGTTTTCTCAGAACGCGGCTCATTTAATCTTGTATTCCGATAGCGAGGCTCTTATTGAGAGACATGGTGAATAGTTTGAATATGCTGTCATGTGATTTGGTATAATATTATTGACATACAATTGCGAATTCGGTACATTTTTTTACACAAATGTAAGCAAATTGTAATCTAGGTGGAAAATTATAATATATTTGCTTTTCAAACTGTTTTTTTTCGTAATAACGTATTAGAGCAACACTTCTATCAAAATTATTTAAAAATCACTTATATACGTTTAAATAGTTTTACTTAAATAGTAATTTCTCGATGGGCCCAGACAACGGACTTAATGACCGCCATTTGCAATTTTGGTTACAGTTGTGTAAAAAACGGCTTGCTTCGAACCGCATTATCGTTCAGTTACTTTTAGACAAAGTTTATTTGTCTATTAACATTACATTTTACGCACGGTTGCTCTATCAAACACGAATAATTCGTCAATATACGTTAAACTCTGAAGCAATGCGTCTTTTGTGTGGTATGTGAGCATATATTTCACAACGACCTACTGACACAACAATCGTTTTATAGAATGCATTTTTATTGAAATATTAGCATTTAGACAGCGCTGTAAAGGGGATTAAAATACCATTTTATTAATTATCTATACCTATAACACAGCGGAATTAGAATTAAAATTCAAAACAAAGATACACAAGAAGAATATTAATCGTTTATTTTTTGTTTCAAAATGCTCTAATGCATTCAATATATTTCGTGAATTAGACAAGTTAATTTGTGTATGTGAAATGAGACTGAACATGATCTGCGTATTTTTAAATACGTTTCATAATAATACTTAAACGTTCTTTTTATGTTTTTGTGCTAATTTGTACTGAAACGAATTGCTGTTATTGTAAACGTTAGCTTAGCCTGACGGCGCCAGCACAAGGCTGAATACAGGTAGACCGTACAAACTATCGCGGATGAATATGTATCACCTATTAAAACATAACTTTCAATATGTCACACGAACGTGTTGTCCTAATTGCAAATGAAATACATATAACTATAACAATGTACTAATTCGTGAGCTTTTACCAGGAAAAAAAATAAGTGAATGTTTAAAAAAAACTACGCTATAAATGGCCTTGGCAAGCACACTAATTCAAGCACAGAATTCAAGAATTTACGGAAATAAAGAACAACATTTACAACGACCTAGCCAGGCGGAATTGTGTTAGTATTCTTTTAAATTTTCCCTTTATAATATAACGTAAGGCAGACATCTCGAGTAGCCCCGTTGTTACAATCGGAGATTTGGTTGATGCCAGATATTTGCCACGATATAGCCGGTAATATGTAAGTATCGGGTACCAAACTAAATGCGCCTTATTCTAGCTAATCTATGACGACACTCTCTGCGTTAATGGTATTGTTCGTTTTAAAAGAAGTCTTTTGTAAGCGAAAATCCCGTTTCGGGCAAAAGTGTCGTCCAAGATAAGCCTGTGCGGTTGTTGCACGATTATGCATTAAGCCCAGTTTTCACAGAACGACGCCAAACTAAAGCCCTCGTTCAAAACGAAAATATACATGCTTGCGTTTCGTGTAAAGTGTGTATGTTTTTGATTGAGATTGACAGAAGTTGTTGTACTAAAATTGTACTGCACATAAGACACAAACATATGATTACTTTCTGAGTAAACAAAGTCGGGAAGAAGTCGACGCAATCAAAATAAGTACTGAGCATAAGAAACAAACAAATTCTTTCTATGGAAATAGAGGCTTAAACAAAATCGAGTCTGTAACATCAAAGTACTATCCGTAAGAAACAATCAAATGATTGTAGTCTGTGTTATATGTGCATTGCTATGTTGTCTTTAAAACTAGAAATAAGCAAGTTTTCTTGCTGTGTCACCAGAGTGAAAGGAATCGATTCTACCGACGCAAAGGTTACTTATGAAGCAAGATAAAGCGAAGGCTGATCAGGGACGACACTTTACGCCTAAACTGGATTTTTACTAAGAAGGGACTTCTTTCGAACGAAAAATACGACTAAAGCGGACAGTATCGTCCCTGATTAGCCTGTGAAGACTGCACATGCGTAAAGCCGAGATTTCCCATAGCGCGGGCGGCTTTTATAATTACTTTCTGGGTGAACTGGGTCTGAAAGAAGTCGATGTATTTGGCGAAGTAGAGCGCGTTCTTGCGGCTCTTCCCGATCATGTACGCATGCAGGACGTCGTAAGCCTCCTTGAATATGCGGATCATGTGTGTCTCCTCGTCGCCTTCCTTCAGCGAACATTGCAGCAGCTTCACCAGCAGGTCTATCACCTAACAAGCAGTTACAATATTAACCCATTGATGCCTAGTGGACTCTCCCATTCTTCTTAATTGGATCAATTTATTTCCAAAATCAGGGATGTCTAGTATACTTATTTCTATATTTAGAATATTTCTTACAGAAATTCCTTTAAGCTAATAGCGCAGACATTGATGAGACGCCGCATCATGCGGCGTCTCATCTGGGTCTACGCTGTTTGCAAAGGCCTTTTTTTCTAGACGCTAGGCATAAATGGGTTAATTCTAAGCAATAAAGCAAGGTCTACCAGTTTGGCATATTTTGTCAAGTATGTTGTAAAACACATTATTAAATAAATATATATAAACCAAAAGTAGTTTGTTTGTTTGTATTATATTGCTTACATGTGTAGACGAATAACAAATGCATTACCGTTTGGTAAGATACTCTACATGTTTTCTTAGCCTGAACAACAGATGTGCCAACATTTATATGTAATAATTTAAACTTCAGAATATTTGACCCACGACAGGCGAAAATGGGCGTTATACCTTGTTTTGCCCATCGTATCTCCAGCCCAGCCTGCGCATCCGCGAAGTCTTATCAGAAGCTACCCAGTCCGATAATAAGACACCAAAACCATTCGTGACTTTAAAGTGGACAGGGTAGCTCCTGATCTTGAGCTACGCTGGCTGCATATGGCATAACACCCATTTTCGCATGACGTAGGTCAGATGTTATACATACAGAGTATTCAGTCACTTCTTGTTTACTTCTCGTTTCCAAATACTACAAACCCAAATTCAGTTAAATGGCGTAAGGGTAGCCGTTGATAACGTTACGATGTAGGTCTATAATAATATGAATACTTTGAACTATGTGAAAACTCACAATGCAGAATTTACTTATTTTTTCTTGTAAATAGTATTTTCTGATATAATATGTAACTATATATCAGGGATCAAACTGCAAGAGCTCCGTTCTGAGAAAACGGGGTTTAATGTGTGTGCGTAAATTACCGTCCCAGGTGAGACAGTGCTGTAGGCACAGGTTTGTCAGGGACGATGCTTTTTTGGTATACTTCATTTAAAGGAAGTCTCGTTTTAGCAAATATCCAGATTTGGCAAAACGTGTCGTCCCTGATTAGCCTATTTTGGACTGCACAGACTAATATGGGACGACACTTTGTGCATGTGCATTAAGGTCCGTTTTCCCAGAGAGAGAGGTATTTTACCCTCAGATTCCTCATTAGCTTCTGCCTATCCTTCACCGGTTGTCCCTCTATGATCATGAACGTCTTCAGTTCTTTCACAGCCTGGTGTAATTTCAAATCAACAGTATTAAAATATCAAACACAACACATCGTTCAATATTGTATATCACCAAGAAATACGAGATCTTTCCAGAGCAAAACAAAACGGGATAAGCACACACATACCAAGTCTGAATAAACGATATCATGGACATACAACATTCAGTTATTACTATTCATCAATAGGTGAAGATCCTTTGTTTCGGTCTTTAGGGTGTAATCCTAGTTTAGATGAGCCTCGTTCTGTGAAAAATTGGGTTTTATGCATGTGCGTTAACTGACGTCCAATAAAAGCATAAATTTGCTGTCCGCAAGAGGCTATTCAAGGACGACACTTTCCGAGCTTATGGTATGTTTCGTTTAAATGAAGTCTTTTTTTTAGCGTTAAGTCTGTTGAGTCAGAAAGTGTCGTCGCTTATAAGACTGTGCGGACTACACAGACTAATCACGGGCGACACTTTTCGTACATACAATATACCCGTTTCCGAGAGCGAGGCTCACATATCTTGTGTCGTAATTTAAAAAGAGTAAGACACATCATAGCATATTAGAATGTATGAGCCAGTTTGTAAAACTGTGTATTCTTTTTGCAGTGAAAACTGTTAAATATTATTTGCAATACATTGACTTAAATAAATTGGTTAAAATTCTCCGAGTGTTCAAGAATAATTACCGCTATAATTCCATGAGTCTTTTTGGCGGTCAGGGATGCACCATTCTGGAACTGAAAGATAAGTAAAAGTCAATTTAGATAAGCATAAAGATTATCGTAGGTCAAAAATACGTTCTTTAGATATTGAGATGAAACTAATTTATACAAGCCACCTTCCCCACGTGACCTTTTTTGACGTGGCGACCTCAAATTCAAAATGCGTTATCGTAGATATAAGCGTTAGCGCTATCAAAAATAGTTCAGAAACGAATTTTCTGCTACAAGCCCATGTGACATTGACAAAGGGCATGGTGACATCAACATGAGTAGGCGTCGTTCCGTTCTGTTCTCTTTACTAGACATTTTTCTAATTTGCATGCTTTTATATCAAATCATTCTCATTTTATCGTGCGGAAAGTCATTGTCTCTAACATGCCCCTGTGACCCTTGACAGGAGGATTTCAAAATCAATCGGCGTCTTTATTTCTTAACAAACCAACATCATACCCATTGGTATGGTTTAAGATGAAAGCGTTTTCAAAATATCGTGGTGAAACGAATGGTGAAACGAATTGTCTACAGACCGATATTCCGACAAAGCAACCGACAGACCAAGCCTATCGAAAAACCGAAGGAAATGGGAAATGAATATATCATCTCATCTACGAAATGGAGAACCGACCAATTTACCGAAAAGCCGACGGACAGGGGCAAGCTATATATCATCTCATCTACGAAGTGGAGCGTTTTCAAAAATATATCATCCCTCCTTGCCTAGCCACATTTCTGATTTTGAACACGTAGGAATATTGATACTTGGCTTTATTCCAGCAAAAGAATACAGTTGCAATAGATACTTTAACCATAAATGGTATGATGTTCGGCTATTAAATATATATATATATACATATATATATATATATATATTTTTTTATAAACTGTTTTTTTTACTAAAAATGTTTCCTTACATCCTGGATAAGATTGTACAGGAAAGGGACCATGCCGGCGACGTAGTTCAGGTTCATGACGTCACGTTTCTCCACGAGCTGTAGCGTGTAGGCGTCATCATACATACTCTCGCCGCTGGCGGACACCTGCGAGATTAGTTAATTGAAAACTGGGCTTAATGAATATGCGTTAAGTGTCGTCCTATACATACGTGTACAGTCCGCACAGACTTATCAAGGACGACACTTTAAGCCTGGATTCGATTTTAATTTAGAAGATACTACCTTGAAACGAAAAATTTAATAACATCGGAAAGTGTGAACCCTTACTAACTTGTGCGGACTGCAGATGCTAATATGGAAGACACTTTACGCACAAGCATTAAGCCCAGTTTTCACAGAGCGCGGCTAGAGTAATGTGTTTGCTGTCACTGTTGTGTTTTCTGATTTATACAAAGGGAGAACATTTTATCGCTTAATTGACATTGTCCAAACAAGGTTCATATTTGAGTTTGACCGACCATCTTTATCATAAAACTTGTAGAAACATACTGTTCCAGTACACTAAGTTGTTGGTTGTTAAACGAGTAATTGATAATCATACACAAACATAATTATCATGTAATCTAAATTCGGTCAAAATTTGTATCCAGTCTTGTATGTAAATAATCAAAATAATGCCAAGGGAATGATCTTTCTACATATCATGAGTTTTTTTTGTACCTATAAATTGCAAACTGATAGACAGAATATAGTTTATTCGTTTGCGGCATTTGTAAAACGTTTGTTTTTTCTGTAATACACTTGTGAAGCATGTGTTATAGCTGTCATACACTTGTGAAACATTGGTAACACTTGTCATACACTTGTGAAACATTGGTAACACTTGTCATACACTTGTGAAACATGTGTTATACATGGCATATACTTGGGTCACGTGTGTTCTTTCAGTTGCATATGGGTGACAAGTGTGTTCTAGGCATACACTCGATACATAAGTATACCAATTTAACACGCATGCCTCGTATGTCTTCCAGTTATCCCTTTCCGACTCAAAAGTAAAGTGAAAATGGTTATATGCAACCAACATAAAACTATAACATACTCGAAGGCTGTTAAGGTTTATTGCTATTTAGTTTAAACCTATTTATTTTAGCTCGATTGGATCGAAAGCCTGAGGCTTATTGAAACGCTTTCGAGTCCGTTTCCTGGGCCTAGAACTTGGTGTCTAAGGGGGAGATCTTAACAACGCTCCCACAGTGAGGATCGAACCCATGACCTCCCGGTCGCTAGGCGGACACCATATCCATTACACCACGGCGACCTGGCATATGCTATTTGATGTCTAGCAGTATCTTAGTCTAAGAGTTTGAAATAAAGCCTTTAAAGGGGCCTTTTCACGTTTTGGTAAATTGACAAGATTAAAAAAAAGGAGTTTCAGATTCGCAAATTTTCGTTTTAGTTATGATATTTGTGAGGAAACAGTAATACTGAACATTAACCGTGCTCTAAAATATTCATTATATGCATCTTTTGACGATTTAAAAACCTGAAAATTATAAAACGTTGCATTTCGAAACGATTGAATAATTTGGAAAGTTCTCTTGTTGTCGTTATATTTTGTGAAACTACGAGGATTGCTAATATATAGTATAAAATACATCACTAATTGTATGAGCACGGCTAGTCGAGTGGTATAAGTTGTAGACTTTTGTTCAAGTACTCCAGAGGTCAGTGGTTTGAGCCCAGTTGAGGGTTACTTTTCTTTTTTTATTGCATTCTTGTTTTTTTTTACTGGAGCTTTTTAGATTCAATGTTTACATTTATCAATATAAAGCATTTGATGACAAGCTTCATTACATGCCAAAATCTGTGAAAAGGCCCCTTTAAACTTTGAATTTATTTAGAAAGGTCTAACCTTTGTGTCATTTATAAGGGACTACAAATGGGTCAAAATGCGTATCTAAGGTTTAAACATGTAACCTTGCGCGTGGAGGCTCCGTCCCATCTCAGACCATACATAGACGTCTCCTCCGTGTCGTTCGTCCGGAACTCGCGCTTTTCATAGTCTTCATCTGTAAACGGGGAAAAACGATTGTCGATCTGAAGAGACTTACTTTAACGAAAAATACCATAAAATTGGAAAGTGTCGTCCCTGATTAGCCTGTGCGGACTGAGCAGGCTTATGTGGGACGACAATTAACGCACATGCGTTAAGCTCCGTTTTTACAGATTGAGGCTCAGTTATATTTTTGTATTATCATTGATTTGAATTTGATGCTATCAGATTAACCATAAATGTTTTGTGTAGAATTCTGGGTCAAGTCTGAGGTTTTAGTTCTCCTAAACCGGTTAGAAATGTCAATGCTTTGCACTTACTATTTTAATGCGACGGCCAAGTTTCATGTCTGTTGTGTTCATCTTTGCTAATTATTTTGTTAATACGTGATGCGTTTTATTTGTTCAATTAATAAATAACCAATGTAAGAAATATTCTAAACATATAAATAAATATACTAGATATCCCTTATTTTGGAAATAAATTGATTCAATTTAGAAGGATGGGAGAGTCCACTAGACATAAATGGGTTAAGAACTTTGCCGTTTTTTAATCGATGAACATACTTGAAAAATACCAAGAGACTTTTCCATAAATCCCTGTACATGAATTTACTCTTTCTGTAGGATTTTTTTTTATTTTCTTATTTCCATTTCGGTATTATTTTATACCAGTTCTGCAATTTAAGTGATGATGATGATGAGCGAACATGGACCAAAACGGTTGTTATCGCGTGGATTGATTTTAAAGATTGTAGCATATTCTGTTCAATCAAACGAATACCTTTGAGGGCATGCAGCCAACATCCAGTGAGGACATGCTCGATTCTGGCATAACTTTCATACTGAATTTCGTCTTGTTCCTGCAAAAAATATTAAATATATGCATACATTAATATCCTTTATTTCATTAATAGATTTTCTTTACTTCTATATACAAATTGGTGTAAACACTTTCTATTAATGATAACGCTTTGAAGTAAACATTATCATTATTTTGACAACACATGGCAATCTTAGCTATATAAACGAACGATTTTCCTTAAATATACGTTCAACCGAAATGTCATGCATAAAACGGCTTGAACGGATGTAAACGCTTGCTTGATGCCAAAATGTTATTTTAAAACAGAGATGAAACCTACGATCTGTTTAGCCGATTAACTTCTGCCAACACTACATTAATCTGGCATAAAGTATAAACGGAAGATCGATTGTGCAAGCAGACGACTTCAATGTTCACTTGTCAATTATATCATGTAATACATTCTAATTAATCGGACCATATCACTGTGCCATTAAAGAATAGTCAATATACACCATCGCTCTTAACTTTGGTTCCAATACCAGACTTGGGTCGGAACGAAATAACGTTGGAGATTAAACAGGATGTGAGTTTATTCACGAACGCGTCTAAAGAATTCCTGACATTATTTGATGTTTAATTGTACTTAATTACAAATGCATGTTGTGTTGGCGTCATTGAAAACGCAATTACTTCAAGAGATGTACTCAAATTGAAATTAATCAACATTTCTCTGTGAATGGGTGCAAAAAGCATTCCTATATCAATGTGACATACATATCAAAATACCTCTCTCTGGAACATGAATTACAATCAATACTAAATATTTCCCTTTGCCCGTATTAACCAATCAATTCTTAGACTTAAGAATAAAGAAAATATTTAGACACGAGAAACGTGCTGCAGAGTGGGAATAATACAGGTAAACAGTGGCGAATATGTCATTAACAAAATGTTCTTAATGAAGAATAATGTAATAAGAGGTCGTTAATACCAACTCAGACTCGAAATGAAAGCTCCAATATATCAATTTAAATTTATATATGAAATGAATGAATATTTTTCATATTTTAAATCTTATGGCTAAGAATTGAATGGTTATTACGGGCTCTGATTTTGTAATTGCTCTTTTTCATTCTGCAAGCGTAATTGTCCTTTCTAAAACATACGTAGGAACATCAAAGGTAATATTGAACATACTTTGAGGACGGAGTGTAGCCTAAACACAGTTCTAGGGTCGGCTGGGTCAAGCACCAAGGAAACCTCACTTCGAGAATCGATACACAAATATTGGCGCGTCAGCATATGACGTAGGCGGATTTGTTGTTCCCAACGCAAAACATCCCCTGAAAGCAACGACATACGCAAAGATGATTGATTTTCTTTTTATGCTTTCGTTTTATATAATTTGTTTGTAAATAATGGTCGTTTTAAAATGTCTTTTGGTATGATTTGTTTCATTTTGTTATCTTGCATATTGGCAAAATAAATTACCGTAATTAATCTAAGTTTTGTAACACTAAAAATATTTTTTTTCGTGTCTGAAAATTAAGATACGAAACATATTCAAAAATTACAGGTGTCCGAAAATTTAGAGACAAAAATTAAGGTGCCCAAAAAGTTTAATTATATTGAAATAAATGCAATAAATTAATGTACAGTAGTTTTCTTGTGACTAACGCTTTTTTCTGCTTAAAAAAAATAAAAACAAATTCACAGCATTGTTAACTCTTGCCAGAAAAGATATAGAGCAAAAACGTAAAAACAGAAAACATTCTGCTTCCTTAATAGGACGACATTGTTTCAAATGCTGTTGGTTATGTTGGTCTATATTATCGAAACTCATACTCAAAAAAAGAGAAGTTTGTTTAAGATAAACAATATTGTTATACGGTAATCGGTAGTGCTTTTTACGACATCGGATTTTTGGCGTGTAAACTCGGGTAGAGTCTAATATCGACCGGGTACGTTTAAGTATATTTACCGTTCTCGGGGTACATATAAGTATACTTAAGAGTACCCGGGGTACATGTAAGTAGTACCCGAGCCGACAATGACCAATCGAGCGTTGTTTACCCAATTTCGCGAATGTAATGGTCCATTTCCCTCAGGCATACATCTGCAAGCGTTTATGACCTTAATCCCGTTGTAAAAATCTATGATCGAAGTGTAAACAATAAGCGAAAACAGGGTCGAAATCTGTAGAAAAGCGTGGTAAAATATACTGTCCGAAAATTTAGCAACATTAACTAATGGAAGAAAACCCGTATGTCCGAAAATGTAGAGTCACCAACATAATTTTTTTTGCTAAAAAAGAGGGTGTCCGGAAACTTAGAGAGTCCGAAAACTTACAGTAATTACGGTACCCCACACGTTTTGATATATATAAATTTAGTGATCAATGCCTCTGCTGTTTTGACACGATAATTAACATCACACGCGTCACATAGTGCAATAACAGTTCCATGGTTTATTTTGCGACCCATGTAGAATGTAAGAAATCTAAACAACTTGCCAGACACGCGCAGTGTGCAGATGCACGGGATGTTTTCATTACCTTTTTTAAACGAGATTAATGGCATCACTTATGTTATGTTTAGAATCAACTTTCGCGCAGATATTTGACTGGAACCAGCATAGCTGGATCAAATCCCTGCCTTCATAACCAACTACGTGATGATAGCCTAGCCACGTGGTACATTAATTTTACCGTTGTTATGTTTCCTTTTTTTTTAATGAAGGTTATTTATTTTTAGTAGGGACCTAAATTTATACACTATTTTCAAAATATAAAAGAAAAATGAAATAACTTTTCATAATATAGTACTTAAACAAACCTGGTAGGATTGTCTTGTGATGGCAGAGGTTGTATGTGAAAGCATGAAACGACGACTTGCATGGAGATTGATTTAGAATATGATCGGAATCGGCACTATGTAATCAAACGTAATTTGTTCTGTACACGCATAAACAATGTTTACTTAATTCTTTTATGTAATGAAAAACATCAATATATTCATATATTTTCTACAAATGCATTTTGGAGCATGTCCTATTGGTAATTTAAATACAAAGTAAAATCTAGGACAACACTGCATATTAGACAATCAAGCTGAGTTATAAATGAAACCTATCTTTAAAAATTGATGTTTGTGTATTAGTGTATTAGTGCATGAAAGTTAGTTAGTAAGTGTAAAGTTAGTGAATTTTGCATATAAAAGACAACACATCTGTAACGGTATTGAAATACGTTTTCTTGCGTAATTGCGTAAGTTCAAACCATATCTTGCGTTGCAAAACAACATCCCATTCATTAATCATCTTACGAAATAGAATTGCATCGCATTATTTAAAACATTTCGTCAATTAGAAATATCATTTGTGCAATTTCATGTCCCACTGGGTTCACTTAAATCACTTGATAGATAAAATACAATGCCATGGCGATGTGGCTACAGCACAGGACATAGGACGATGCCGTGCGGTGATCCGGCCATCATGTCTGTTGGATACATTCGTTAAATGTCTATTTCCGACCGTTTAAGTAATTAAGTAATGAGTTAGTTTACAGGGAGAACTGCATGGCAAAAATATAAAATCAATTACTTCAATAATAATCACATCATACGTATTACTCAAATGAGTCGCGTTTTAAGAAAACTGGATTTAATGCATGTGCAGTCCGCACATGCAAATCAGGGACGACACTTTCCGCTTTTATGGTATTTTAAATTTCAAGGAAGTCCCTCCTTACCGAAAATCAAGTTTGGGCGGAATGTGTCGTCCCTGATTAGCATGTGCGGACTGCACAGGCTAATCTGGAGCGACACTTTACGCACATGCAAGAAGCCCAGTTTTTGCACAACGCGACTCAAATCAACTGCAGTCGATTAAAAAAGTATCAAACTCAAATTGGTTTTCTGGTGAATCTTATCAGCCTTCTCAGTGCTTACAGCTGATGGATTATGTATGTATCCGAAAACAGGTAGTACGCGACACATGCGCCATTTATTGAACTGCGCCGTGCGAAAATGGGTATAATGCCTAGTGTGTCCAGCGTTGCCCCAGACCTGACTATGGCATTACGCAACCTGGTCAGGAGCTGGGCTGTCCGCTATAAAGTCATACAAGGTTTCATGGTGATAATAAGCGGTCAGGGGAGCTCCCGATCACACTGCGTGGATGCGCAGGCTTTGATTGAGATACGTTGGCATAAACCCATCTGCGCGTGACGCTGGTATATTAAAACTTTCCAATTGACGTTGTATATATACAATACGGACATTTGATTGACTAAAAAAGCCTCATGTTAACAATCTATTTTTGTATGTGTTTTATTACGACACTTTGTTAGGTTATACATTACACAATCCAGACTCTTCTCGTTTGTACAATAAAGAGCACTGTCCTTTACCGCTAAGCCTATATTCAAACAGTGTTCTGGTTTTCGCACTCTGTTGTCAATACTTACGGGGCTTAAAGTAACAATAAACAATCGACGTTATTTGCATATTACAGATACAGCTATGATTATGTTTCTCAAACTTATACTTGATTTCTTGTTGAGGTTCTTATAAAAAATAGGATTCTTTTTATTTATTCGCATTTAGCACCAAATGAAAAATCTTTGGTTTATCCAGTATATTAAAATTTTGCCGCGCTTTGGGAAAACGGGGCTTAAAATATGGATTAAGTGTTGTCGTATATCAGCATGTGAATTCCGCACAGGCTAATCAGGTAAGACACTTTCCGCCTAGACAGGATGTTCATTTGAAAATACTTAATTTAAACGGAATATTTCATAAAAAGACTGCACATGCTAATCTAGAATAACAATTTAGGCACGTGCATTAAACCCCGTTTTCCCAGAGAGCGTGTAAATTAGTAATCAGCATGATACATTTCAACATTCAGTTCTCAAAGGTCTGCCCAGTGTATTTCCAAACAAACAAGCATTAGTATCTATTGAAGTAGCGGAAACCACTTCCCCAAAAATACAGCCCATCAGGTTTCATTATTGCTCGCGGGTCCGGATGTATTACAGGTGCATCTGTTTTGTAATACCTGCCAACATTGCGCTCTCAGCGTGACGCTGGAACATGCGTTTCATGACTTTTTTTACGTCTGCAAGGTGATTAGTCGCGCGCAATTACAGGTGTGCTTTAAGCCATCCGTTTACAAACGAATTCCAAGAAATTAATGTCAGATTGAAACGTTTTACCAACAAACATTCGAACTATGATGCCAGATTGTGTTTCCAAACTTCAACATATTACGCCTACTTGAGATGAATAAAGAAATTGCAGTAATTATGGCACTTAAACAGATTAAACAGATTTTGATGACTTTTGCACAACAAATTCAAAATGTTTTTTTTTCTGGGAGAGCTATTTAAAAATAGTTGATTCACATATTTCTGAGGACAGAATACTGTAAAATAATTAGTTTTCGCGGGGCATTACATTTCGTGGATTTCGTGGATTGACCGATCAACAAATTTAAACGAAAACACATAAGAAAATAACCGACGAATTTCACTTGTTTTTCACCGAAATGAGAAATCCGCAAACTACCGTGATCACAAAAACAGTTATCTTGGGATAAAAACACACGAAATTTCATGCCGAAAAATATAAATCGACTTTACAGTGCATGTATTCCCACAAGCGAGCAGTGCCCAAATACACGACTGACAACATTATATATGCACTACCTCAACTTGTTCAGATTCGGACAATTCGCGTAATTAATTACAACAGATGTGCGCAACACGGATAATTCACTTCATTAACCCATGTATACATAGCGTCTATTTAAAAGGCCTAAGCAAACAGCGTAGACCCAGATGAGACGCCGCATGATGCGGCGTCTCATCAGGGTCTATGCTGTTTGCGTAAAGGAAAAATTTCGTAAGAAATATTTTAAATATAAAAATAAATATACTAGACATCCCTAATTTTGGAAATAAATTGATCCAATTTTGAAGGATGGGAGAGTCCACTCGGCATAAATGGGTTAATTACAATAGATGAGCGCAAATCATTCGTGACGTTTCTTACCATCCAGCACGCTGTGTTCGGACTCGATCTGCCAGTATGTGATTCCGGAAGTGGACGGCGACAGAGACTTTGGCCGATGCTGGTCGATCACCCGGATGCGGAAATGGACTGGTAAATAGATAAGATGTAGTAATAAAAATAAACACATAATTCACTGATGCCGTGTGTTTTATTTTATAATCCTAATAGAAGCCAATCTTATACAAATTAAATAAACAACCACCATTTATATATTATTTTTGATGTAGAAATTAGAAGACCTAAGAATGAATAAAAAATTGTAATTATTTGTTGGTGTTCGCATCGTTTTGGGAAAACTGGTCTTAATGCATAAGCGTAGACTGTCGTCATAGATCAGCCCGTGCAGTCCACACAGGCTTATCGGGGAATGAAATTATTCACGTTTCTACATTGGTTCTATTTATAGTTTTCGGTATTGATCGTACTTGTTCGTTTTACCATTTGATTTGGCGGGAAATGAGCTCGTGCATTGCAAGGTTTCGTGGCGTCATAAAGGTGTATAGAGGCGTTTTTTGTCATTCGAGCTTTTATTGGTAGCAAAGAAAGGTCGTTAGATTAATTTCACTATGTCTGATTCAGAAAATGATAAAAAAAAAGAAGTTGTGAATGATTTAAATGGCTACTTTGACGGCGAATTTAAGGATTTGAAGAGAAGCTTCCAGGAAGAGTAGGACTGGATTTGAGAGAACGTGCGGGAAAAGGTCAGACTATAGTCTAACATGGTGTTTAAATCGGCTGCTAACAGCTCTTTTGTATTTTCTTAGGTAATGAATGTTTAATTGCATAAGGTATTATTATTTTTACTTTTACTTATTTTTTTTCGTTTTTGTTTTAACTTGTTAGATGTTGACGTCGGTTTAGTACAGTTGATGCAAAATTTCGCCATATGCATATATATATTACTCTGAATACTTTTTATCTACACTCTTTTTAGGTATTAATTTATGGATTTAACGTTTGAGTGATTTGTTTGATTCTTGTTGATGTTCGGGGTGCATGCGGGGTGCTTTTGATGTTTGTTTGTTATGTTAATTTGCGCAATTAGTTTGATAATGTGTCATTTACACGTTTTTGCTAAAGAATACTTAATTTTACAATACAATAATAGCTGCTTATTTGTGTGTCCTGTGTGCGCTTTGGGCATCGGCGTGGATCAGTTTATTCAAACCTTAACTCTTGATTTTAGTTTTCGACTTGCCGTCTGATTTGTATGAATATATAAATTTGCACTATTCACTTGCCACACATCTGCATATTAAGTATACATAATGACATGTCCTACATAATTTAATTAGTATCGTTTCAGTTCTTTAGACATCTGAACAAGGATGTTACAACGTTTACAGTCGGCTCGAGGCTAATCAACTGAAGTTATGTGCTCTGCAATTGGCGGAATGCCAAGTTATGTGCTCTGCAATAGGCGAAATGCTAAGTTATGCGCTCTGCATTTGGCGGAATGCCAAGTTATGTGCTCTGCCATTGGCGGAATACCAAGTTATGTGCTCTGCAATTGGCGGAATGCCAAGTTATGTGCTCTGTAATCGCCCGATTGCCTAGTTATGTGCTCTGCAATCGACCGAATGCATAGTTACTTGTATGTGCTCTGCAATTGGCGGAATGCCAAGTTATGGGCTCTGCAATTGGCGGAATGCCAAGTTATGTGCTCTGCAATTGGCGGAATGCCTAGATATGTGCTCTGCAATCGGCCGAATGCCTAGTTATGTGCTCTGCAATTGGCCGAATGCATAGTTACAGTTATGTGCTCTGCAATTGGCGGAATGCCAAGTTGTGTGCTCTGCAATTGGCGGAATGCCAAGTTATGTGCTCTGCAATTGGTGGAATGCCAAAGTGATGTGCTCTGTAATTGGCGGAATGCTTAGGTACGTGCTCTGCAGAAGAAGCGCTCATTCTGATGTCGGTTGCTGTAAGAGGATGAGGATAGACCTCTGGCTGTCTAGATATTTGCAATAGTACAGAATGGTGATAAAATTGGCTAAGTATACTTTCTATTTAATTTATTTTAATAACTAAGTTTAAAATTACATAATTTTATACTGACACAGGAACCTCTCTTTGTTTTACTCGATATTGTGCCAATAACATGCCTTATACCTATCTGTTGTGTTGTTGTTAGTTTTTGTTTTGTGAAGCAATTTAGATTAGGGAATAATTGATTTTCTCACAATGAAATAGTGAGTAACTACACTTTCCGCTTGTATGGTATGTTTCGTTAAAAGGAAGTCTTTATAAGAAATATCAAGTGTAGGTTGGAATTGTCGTCAATGATTAGCCTGTGTGGACTCTACGTGCTAATTTTGGGCGACACTTCACGCCAAGTTTCCCCAGACCGATGGTATTTTTGTTGTATTTACCGTCCTCCGTGACCCCCTCATCAAACAGGCCCTCTGCCACCAGGTAAGCCTCCAACTCCTTGTGGAACAGGCGTATCACGGAACCGCCCTTGAAATTGAAAACAAGATTTGGTAATTAAATAAGCCTGGGAGACGTTGGGCTTGTTAATCATGACATTGTCAGCATTTGCACGTAATATTGCTAAACTACGGGATTTTTTACATTGTTGTCGTGGTTGTCAAAACTGAAAATGATGACTCAATAAATTATTTTGAGAAGTATAATGAACATAACATTTACGGACATAAATACCATTAAACCTGATATAACAATTATAACAGTCACCTTGGTATAAGGTCGCTAACAACGCTGTAGTATGAAACAATTATTAAAAAGCATACAATTCCAGAGTGGCACTTACCCTAACGAACCTCTCCTGTTCTAAAGTCTCTCCAAAGCTGCCAATAAGAGTGAAGCTAAACCTCTCCTGTTCTAAAGTCTCTCTCTAAAGCTGCCAATAAGAGTGAAGCTAAACCTCTCCTGTTCTAAAGTCTCTCTAAAGCTGCCAATAAGAGTGAAGCTAAACCTCTCCTGTTCTAAAGTCTCTCTAAAGCTGCCAATAAGAGTGAAGCTAGACCTCTCCTGTTCTAAAGTCTCTCTAAAGCTGCCAATAAGAGTGAAGCTAAACCTCTCCTGTTCTAAAGTCTCTCTAAAGCTGCCAATAAGAGTGAAGCTAGACCTCTCCTGTTCTAAAGTCTCTCTAAAGCTGCCAATAAGAGTGAAGTTAGACCTCTCACTAACCCTAACGAACCTCTCCTGTTCTAAAGTCTCTCTAAAGCTGCCAATAAGAGTGAAGCTAGACCTCTCCTGTTTTAAAGTCTCTCTAAAGCTGCCAATAAGAGTGAAGCCACTAACCCTAACGAACCTCCCCTGTTCTAAAGTCTCTCTAAAGCTGCCAATAAGAGTGAAGCTAAACCTCTCCTGTTCTAAAGTCTCTCTAAAGCTGTCAATAAGAGTGAAGCTAGACCTCTCCTGTTCTAAAGTCTCTCTAAAGCTGCCAAAAAGAGTGAAGCTAGACCTCTCCTGTTCTAAAGTCTCTCTAAAGCTGCCAATAAGAGTGAAGCTAGACCTCTCCTGTTCTAAAGTCTCTCTAAAGCTGCCAATAAGAGTGAAGCTAGACCTCTCCTGTTCTAAAGTCTCTCTAAAGCTGCCAATAAGAGTGAAGCTAGACCTCTCCTGTTCTAAAGTCTCTCTAAAGCTGCCAATAAGAGTGAAGCTACTTACCCTAACGAACCTCTCCTGTTCTAAAGTCTCTCTAAAGCTGCCAATAAGAGTGAAGCTAAACCTCTCCTGTTCTAAAGTCTCTCTAAATCTGCCAATAAGAGTGAAGCTAGACCTCTCCTGTTCTAAAGTCTCTCTAAAGCTGCCAATAAGAGTGAAGCTAGACCTCTCCTGTTCTAAAGTCTCTCTAAAGCTGCCAATAAGAGTGAAGCTAAACCTCTCCTGTTCTAAAGTCTCCCTAAAGCTGCCAATAAGAGTGAAGTTAGACCTCTCCTGTTTTAAAGTCTCTCTAAAGCTGCCAATAAGAGTGAAGCCACTAACCCTAACGAACCTCCCCTGTTCTAAAGTCTCTCTAAAGCTGCCAATAAGAGTGAAGCTAGACCTCTCAACTTACCCTAACGAACCTCTCCTGTTCTAAAGTCTCTCTAAAGCTGCCAATAAGAGTGAAGCTAGACCTCTCAACTTACCCTAACGAACCTCTCCTGTTCTAAAGTCTCTCTAAAGCTGCCAATAAGAGTGAAGCTAGACCTCTCAACCTACCCTTACGAACCTCTCCTGTTCTAAAGTCTCTCTAAAGCTGCCAATAAGAGTGAAGCTAGACCTCTTACACTTACCCAAACGAACCTCTTCTGTTCTAAAGTCTCTCTAAAGCTGCCAATAAGAGTGAAGCTAGACCTCTCAACTTACCCTAACGAACCTCTCCTGTTCTAAAGTCTCTCTAAAGCTGCCAATAAGAGTGAAGCTAGACCTCTCAACTTACCCTAACGAACCTCTCCTGTTCTAAAGTCTCTCTAAAGCTGCCAATAAGAGTGAAGCTAGACCTCTCAACCTACCCTTACGAACCTCTCCTGTTCTAAAGTCTCTCTAAAGCTGCCAATAAGAGTGAAGCTAGACCTCTCCTGTTCTAAAGTCTCTCTAAAGCTGCCAATAAGAGTGAAGCTAGACCTCTCCTGTTCTAAAGTCTCTCTAAAGCTGCCAATAAGAGTGAAGCTAGACCTCTCCTGTTCTAAAGTCTCTCTAAAGCTGCCAATAAGAGTGAAGCTAGACCTCTCCTGTTCTAAAGTCTCTCTAAAGCTGCCAATAAGAGTGAAGCTACTTACCCTAACGAACCTCTCCTGTTCTAAAGTCTCTCTAAAGCTGCCAATAAGAGTGAAGCTAAACCTCTCCTGTTCTAAAGTCTCTCTAAATCTGCCAATAAGAGTGAAGCTAGACCTCTCCTGTTCTAAAGTCTCTCTAAAGCTGCCAATAAGAGTGAAGCTAAACCTCTCCTGTTCTAAAGTCTCCCTAAAGCTGCCAATAAGAGTGAAGTTAGACCTCTCAACTAACCCTAACGAACCTCTCCTGTTCTAAAGTCTCTCTAAAGCTGCCAATAAGAGTGAAGCTAGACCTCTCCTGTTTTAAAGTCTCTCTAAAGCTGCCAATAAGAGTGAAGCCACTAACCCTAACGAACCTCCCCTGTTCTAAAGTCTCTCTAAAGCTGCCAATAAGAGTGAAGCTAGACCTCTCAACTTACCCTAACGAACCTCTCCTGTTCTAAAGTCTCTCTAAAGCTGCCAATAAGAGTGAAGCTAGACCTCTCAACTTACCCTAACGAACCTCTCCTGTTCTAAAGTCTCTCTAAAGCTGCCAATAAGAGTGAAGCTAGACCTCTCAACCTACCCTTACGAACCTCTCCTGTTCTAAAGTCTCTCTAAAGCTGCCAATAAGAGTGAAGCTAGACCTCTTACACTTACCCAAACGAACCTCTTCTGTTCTAAAGTCTCTCTAAAGCTGCCAATAAGAGTGAAGCTAGACCTCTCAACTTACCCTAACGAACCTCTCCTGTTCTAAAGTCTCTCTAAAGCTGCCAATAAGAGTGAAGCTAGACCTCTCAACTTACCCTAACGAACCTCTCCTGTTCTAAAGTCTCTCTAAAGCTGCCAATAAGAGTGAAGCTAGACCTCTCAACCTACCCTTACGAACCTCTCCTGTTCTAAAGTCTCTCTAAAGCTGCCAATAAGAGTGAAGCTAGACCTCTTACACTTACCCTAACGAACCTTTTCTGTTCTAAAGTCTCTCTAAAGCTGCCAATAAGAGTGAAGCTAGACCTCTCAACTTACCCTAACGAACCTCTCCTGTTCTAAAGTCTCTCTAAAGCTGCCAATAAGAGTGAAGCTAGACCTCTCAACGCCAAGATTAAGCTCCGACCTGGATCGTTTTCATACAAACATGGTGTTAATAATTTTCTTTTCTCATGATATCAATAACATAATGAAAATAGATATAGACCGTGCTGTGTAAAAAAGGGGTTTAATGCATGTGCGTAAAGTGTCGTCGTAGGAGAGCATGTGCAGTCCGCACAGGCTAACCTGGGACGACACTTTCCGCTTTTATGATATTTTATGTTTCAAAAAAGTATCTTTTTTTGCAAAAAGCAAGTTCAGGCGGAAAGTATCGTACCTGATTAGCATGAGCCGACTGCACCGGCTTATCTGGTACGACACTTTACGCGCATGCAGTAACCCCCCCTTCACAGAGCAAGGCTCACATATATTTGTTGTCAGAGGCTGGACTCTCAACGCTAAGATATTAAGCTCCGATCTGCATATTTTTCTTTTCTTATGCTATCAATCACCTTTTTAGAAGTACATATTTTTTACCTCAAATGTCATTAACATTGAATTTTAAAACGATGTATGTTTTCGTGTGTGTTTGTTCAGATATGCATGCGTAATGGCGATATAGGAACATCGTAATAAAGGCTGGTATTGATGAGCCTCACTGGATTATTGCTAAGAAGATATTGCCATAAAATGTATAACACCATAAAAGGAGAAGGGGTACTGTATACCCATGTGACTTGTAGTCGATCTGATGTGGCTCGCTGGCATGGAAGTAATGTCCGGGAGACTTGACACTTTCAAACACGATCTGGTCATATAACTGCACCTGATTGAGGTATTAAGTGGTTCGTTAAAATCTTAAAACAAGCATAAAACAAACAATGTTACATGTATAGCAACATCAAACAGATTAAGAGGCGTAAATATTACACCAAATCCTATTAAATTAAAGCGTGCTAAAAGTATTTTTAAATACAAAACCAAAGCAAAACTCTAAAGCGACGACATACTTTGATGATTAGAATTTTATAAGTGAACCAACATCTACTTTCTATTTTGGACAGTTAGAAATCATAAAAAGACCAAATTAAGCCGCTCTCTGTGAGTGCTTTTCGACGTGATTTTATAGGTGATTAAGTAGATGAGGCTGCATTATGTGAGGACCCGGAGTGCATTAAGTAGATGAGGCTGCATACTGTGAGGACCCGGAGTGCATTAAATAGATGAGGCTGCATTATGTGAGGACCCGGAGTGCATTAAGTAGATGAGGCTGCATTATGTGAGGACCCGGAGTGCATTAAGTAGATGAGGCTGCATTATGTTAGGACCCGGAGTGCATTAAGTAGATGAGGCTGCATTATGTGAGGACCCGGAGTGCATTAAGTAGATGAGGCTGCATTATGTTAGGACCCGGAGTGCATTAAGTAGATGAGGCTGCATTATGTTAGGACCCGGAGTGCATTATGTAGATGAGGCTGCATTATGTGAGGACCCGGAGTGCATTAAGTAGATGAGGCTGCATTATGTGAGGACCCGGAGTGTATTAAGTAGATGAGGCTGCATTATGTGAGGACCCGGAGTGCATTAAGTAGATGAGGCTGCATTATGTGAGGACCCGGAGTGCATTAAGTAGATGAGGCTGCATTATGTGAGGACCCGGAGTGCATTATGTAGATGAGGCTGCATTATGTTAGGACCCGGAGTGCATTAAGTAGATGAGGCTGCATTATGTGAGGACCCGGAGTGTATTAAGTAGATGAGGCTGCATTATGTGAGGACCCGGAGTGCATTAAGTAGATGAGGCTGCATTATGTTAGGACCCGGAGTGCATTAAGTAGATGAGGCTGCATTATGTTAGGACCCGGAGTGCATTATGTAGATGAGGCTGCATTATGTTAGGACCCGGAGTGCATTAAGTAGATGAGGCTGCATTATGTGAGGACCCGGAGTGTATTAAGTAGATGAGGCTGCATTATGTGAGGACCCGGAGTGCATTAAGTAGATGAGGCTGCATTATGTTAGGACCCGGAGTGCATTAAGTAGATGAGGCTGCATTATGTGAGGACCCGGAGTGCATTAAGTAGATGAGGCTGCATTATGTTAGGACCCGGAGTGCATTAAGTAGATGAGGCTGCATTATGTGAGGACCCGGAGTGTATTAAGTAGATGAGGCTGCATTATGTTAGGACCCGGAGTGCATTAAGTAGATGAGGCTGCATTATGTTAGGACCCGGAGTGCATTAAGTAGATGAGGCTGCATTATGTTAGGACCCGGAGTGCATTAAGTAGATGAGGCTGCATTATGTGAGGACCCGGAGTGCATTAAGTAGATGAGGCTGCATTATGTGAGGACCCGGAGTGCATTAAGTAGATGAGGCTGCATTATGTTAGGACCCGGAGTGCATTAAGTAGATGAGGCTGCATTATGTTAGGACCCGGAGTGCATTAAGTAGATGAGGCTGCATTATGTTAGGACCCGGAGTGCATTATGTAGATGAGGCTGCATTATGTTAGGACCCGGAGTGCATTAAGTAGATGAGGCTGCATTATGTGAGGACCCGGAGTGTGCACCAGCACTCGTACACAATGAACTAATCTCGACTCACAAAAGTTAGGGCGGATTTTGAATTATCTCTGTTAATTGCAGATATTAAGTTTTTACTGAAAGGTATTTATTTGTGGGTGGTCGTTTTTTTGTGGGGGAAGACGGTAGCAACCGGTCGAAACGCCCCCTGTCCAATATGGTGACCACCAGCCATGCTAACATGCGCCGGGAGCGCAGATTAAAACCGGGTCGCCCAAAGAGAAACGCGTTTAACAACTACTGCGCTAGCCGGTAAGCCTGTTCAAGTTGCTCTAGGTAAACGACTTGCGTTATATTTTCTCTGCTATAAAAATCTTTATGAGTCTTGCTCTAGGAAAAAAAGGCTTAACACATGTGCTTAAAGTGTCGTCCCGGATTAGCCTGTGCTGTTCACACAAGCTAATCAGAACGACATTTTCAGCTTTTAAGGTATTCTTCGTTCAAAGAAAGTATCGAAAATCCAGTTAAGTCGCAAAGTGTCGTCCCTGATTAGTTTTTTCGGATTGCACAGGCTAATCTGTGACGACACATTACGCACACGCGTCATTCCCCGTTTTCCAAGAGCGAGATTCATGTATTTTCTGTATTACTTACAACTTCTCCTTCCGACTTGACCTTATAGCGCGGCAGGATCCTGAATTGAGCGTTCTTTGCGTTGAAATCATGCAGAGACACCTGCGGAGTAATATGGGAAACACATTTCAAATACCCTCACACTGAATGATTGAGGCGCAGGGTGGAACTGACCCATAGGGGAAGAAAAGTGCTAACGCATGAGCCAAGTTGATAGATAAATAGACCGATATACCAAAGCAAGTAAACAAAGCGAAGTGGCCTAAGGTGAGTTCGAAGTGTGCCGTTAATTGGACATCACTTATGTTATTTGTGACCCGGATAAAAGCCGTTTGCGATTGTTTTATAAACAAGTTCTTGAAGCAAAGGTTAACCTCCAATTCATGTTGGTATTTTAAATTCACCACAAAGAATGTTATTGTTCATAACTCCGAACTTGCATCGCCCCGTCTAAATAAGAAAACATAAATTTAACAAATAAGAGACACTGTTGGTTTCCGTAAGTTATCGGTTTTAATTCACAAGTGAAAATAAAATAATATCGGACGCACGCATTACAAAGCCACGTGTAACACTATTTATTTTCTTTCATCACGCGTGGGCAAATCAATATTTTACCGAAATCAATGAACATAATTTATTACGCCCGGAGTTAATGTTACTTCTAATTGGATAGACATTTATGCATTCTCTTGATTTAATAAACGTTATCATTACATCCTTACTACATGTATTTACGAGACTGAACGACCTGTTCATTCGGAAGCTAAGGTCAAAGTTATATCTAGATTTTTTTTATTGATTTGTTTGTCAATATTCATTATACTGTTATGATCGCTTCATTCTCATTTCAGAAGAAAGAAACAATTCGTTGTTGTGTTGTTGTTGTTCTTGCTGTTGTTATATATACCGACTTGGTTACATGCGCAAAATATTGCATGCATGCTATATTTTGGAGTGTTTAATCCTTATTCAAATTATTAAAATATGTACGAATAACATGCAACACAATTTGCAGATTAATATCAATATACTGTAATTTGATCCCCTCTCTTGCGCGAGGTCAATTTTAAACGTTACAAAATGTAATGATATTACAGCCCTGAAAAAACTCGATATTCTTTTGCAAGAAACAAAACAATTTTCTAATCGTTAAAACTATAACAGTAACGTTCCCCATAAATAAATACATTTAAAAAGTTTGTCGAAATCAAATACGATGATTCACTTTGTAAAAAAACAACTCTGAGTATACAAAATAAGCAAAGATTGTTAGGAACATATTTATTGGAACTTATTGGAATTATGGCATATGAAACAATCGGAACTTCGATAATTAAATAAAAAATCTCTTTCCCATCCACGTTTATATGGGCATTGTTTTGGCTCTTTTTTCAAATGTCATTTGATATGATTGCTTAATAATATTTAATGTTTTAACAGACTTAACTAATTTTTATAGTAAACAAACAATGAACGAAAAAACTGACGTCGTCGGTATTAAAACCATTTTCGTCCACAGGTGATTAGCGTGTGGCTATGCTATTAATTAGTGAAAACATCATTTTAAATGATAAATAATGATATTAAAACGAAAATTAAACTTTTCAGAAAAAAAATATTTTGACTAGCAAATATATATAACAAGGTATTCAACTCGAAATCACCCGGAAACAGGATGCATCGCTTTTAACAGCCATGATGTCATCAATTTTGCAGCGTTGTTCACGAACCCGGTCTTATTTAACGCAAAAATGAAAAATGAATTTCCTTTCTGGAAATGTATATATCTTGTTATATTTCTACACATGCTGGGTCAAATTTTAAGAAATAAAACGATACACGATTCGCTTGACTTTAAGGCGATCAGACAGTATTTATGAATGAAAACTCCAGTTGTAAAGAAACACCTTCGCATTGGACCAATCAAATCACTCGTGTGTTTTAAGAGTCAGTAAGTTGAAATGTATGTAAACAAAGGTCTAAAACTGCGCTGGACAGTTAGTTTTGATGCATAATGCAACGGCAAGCACGGTAAGAATGTTTGTTCATACGTTTTATTGAATTATGGTATCGAGGTCCGTGAACTTTGCAGGGAAAATTCCCTTTTCTCCGTGAAGATTTCAGTCTGAAATCATGTCGGTATCAAGTGGGTCACGCGTGTTGTTTATCGTTTTATTTCTTAAAAGTTGACCCAGTATTTGTAAAAATATTGCAAGAAATGTACATTTCCAGAAATTAATGCGTTAATTAATGCGTTAAATAGGACCGAGTACGTAAAAATTGCTGCAATATTGATAAAGTAATGGCTGTTCAAAGCGATGCACCCTGTTTTCGGGTGAATTCGAGTTGAATACCTTGTTATCTAGTGATTTTTTTTTCAGAAAAGTTGAGTTTTCGTTATAATATGATTATTGATCATTCAAAATGATGTTTTCACTAATTAATATCAAAGCCACACGCTAATCACCTGGGTTTTCGTCAGGATTCGAAGGCGTATGCGCTCTAACACTGCCCCACGCTTACTATCATGACCTGTTGCAAAACATATTACCTATTGTAAACGTTATTTAGTTTTGCCAAAAACAGAATTTTTATTCACGACCTAAATTAATTCATAGTCTTAGAACGTTTTTTTCACCAAAATGGTCTTAAAACATTCACTAAAAATGGTCTTATAAAAAAATGCACAAAAGAAAATCTTCGAAAAAGTTTTTAAGTGAAACATTGTAAATATTATAAAATTACTTTTAAAAATCGTATCTATTTTGTCTGCCAACATCAAACTACATCCGGCATTTTTATCCGGCTAAACACGCAACCGACCGCGGAACGTATTTCTGATTTGCGGTAATATAGTTGATTGGCTAAAGCAAATGACATAAAAATGATTATAAAGAGTGGAATTTACTTTAAGATGAACGAGTGTCGATCCCTTTTAAAAGAGGAAAGAGAGTCATTCACTTAAAGCACGGACGTTAATCACGGGCGCCGCCAAGGTAAAGTTGAACTAGAAAAGATATCTTACAAAAAGTATGCAATAATGAAAAGCACAAAGACCTTATTATATAAACCTTCTTTACTGAATAAAACAAAGACAACATATGATTAGGCCATCAATCATTTACCGGTAAGCATCGTGTATATTATATTTCTGGTAATTGAAACGCGCTGGTCGACATACCTTCATGTAATTCTTGTCTATCTGACTGGTCTGTGTGGTGCTCATGTGCACAAACTTGCCGGTGAACATGTGTTTTAACTGGAGCAGGAATGAAACAACATATTGCAATGCGTTAACGTGTAATTGGTTCAACCTAATAACGTAATTTAACAACGCCATTACTATTATCGTAAGTTCGTTTTCTGGTTATGTAAATACTTTAGATAATTATTTAAGCAAGAAGAAATAAACGTAGTGGTTAAGTTACGGTAATTAATCGTAATAGTGGGCAAACTTCTTTATATATAGAAATTCCTATGTAGAGTATTATACTTTTTTTTGTTTTATCATTTAAGCGAATTAAAATTGTGTTTTTTTTAATGAAAAACAGTAAGTTCAACTTTTTAGTTTAACTTGAACGTGGTTATCAAAACATAGAATAAAAGGACAATTAAAATTCAGTTGATAGTCCATACAAATGTAATGATTTTTCCAACTAGCTTAAAGTTACTCTATAAATGTAAGTGAAAAACGATGCTTTTTTTCAGACAGATCTTTGTTTCAAACACTGGTAAGATGTTATTTGTCACCTGGACTATTTCTCCATATCTG
This sequence comes from Dreissena polymorpha, assembly GCF_020536995.1. Taxonomy (NCBI): domain Eukaryota; kingdom Metazoa; phylum Mollusca; class Bivalvia; order Myida; family Dreissenidae; genus Dreissena; species Dreissena polymorpha. Next base: position 12,920,912 of record NC_068363.1, on the reverse strand, counting down.
ACACGTTTTCCATGCTGACGTTTCTGCTCCAACTCATTGTCGTTGTCTTCTGCCTGCGCTGCCGCCTGCAAGAATGGTATATCATGACGTCATCATAAATACAGCCGTGCCATGGGAAAACAGAGCTTAATGCGTGTGCGTAAAGAGTCGTCCTAGATTACCGAGGGCGGGCCGCACATGCTCATCAGGGACAACACTGTACGCTTTTACTGGATTTTCGTATGGAATAGACTTCATTTAAACGAAAAATACAATAAACGTGGTAAATTAGTCTCGCACAGGCAATTGCGGGACGACACTTTACGCATATGTATTAAGCGGGGCTCTTTTTTTCCGTGGTATAACGTGATTCACTGTTTAATGCGAGTTTACAAGGAGCTATGCTATCATATAAACGCGTTTGTTATCAATTCGGGTTATAAAAAATATTGCAAATACAAACAAAAGCGCAAACACATCTTGTTTGAAAAAACAATACACTAAAGTACAAACTTTTTAGTAGTTTACATCATTCCAGTAAGTTACATAATGTTTCTTATCATTTAAAGAAATATGCAAACAATTAGACATTAATCAAAAACATCATAATACAAGTATTTTCTATTACACATCATTAAACAATAAGGCAAAATTTACATAAACAGAATGTTGAAGTGTCTTGACCTTCGATTGTGCAAGAACCGATTTAATGTTGAACTCCGCGCCATCGTTGGCCACTGTGGACAGCCACTTCCGGTACTTTTTGTTCAGCTTGTAGCGGTTCTGAATGCACACTTGGAACACCACCACTGCAAGATAAACAAATAAAATAATTATACCTCAATATGGCTTGTCTAAAACATTGGAACATGGAAATATTAATTTCCTAGGGTACTTATTTCTGATACAGAAGATTATTAAGTGTAAACAGGTGTACAAGTGCAGTGAGGTACATATTAATGTACAGTCCACAAAAATGTTTTCAAATCATGCATTAAAATATCTGTTTTCGTTTTATTTGCTACTATTAATACGTATTATTTACAATCCTATATGAACTAGCAAAAATGATAATTCAAATGGGCGAGTATCATACCATTGTGTAATTTTGCTGAATTAAATTTAATTACCATCAGAAGGCATTTTAAACATTGAACCACGCGGTCAAGGTCAAACTCACCTTGTTGATTCGGTATGTTCGTTGGCCGATTTCTGTCTTGGTTGTTGTAAATGCATAGACCGTTATCGGTGGCACTGAAATATAGACATTCGCCACTTTACAACACATTACTGGGTTTATTAAAACCACGTGTATAGGCTTATCATGACGAGTTCCAGATACATACGATTAACGAGAATAATTACCCTTTCTTCCAACCCGAGCCATAAAGAAGTTATTTCTAATTTCGAATCTAATTGGTCGTCAAAAACAGTTAATTATGTACCTGAGGGGAAATTGTCATTGTATCATCTTTTATTTCAAACAAATGAATTTGCATTTATCATACAAGGGCTTTGGTTTATAACATAGAAAAATGAATTTTTAATTGAGCACGTTTTTAGTCCGATCACTGTTAATAGTTTCGTTCTGTCATGCTTTACATTGTTTCCGGTTAAATACAACCAACACTAAACATGTTAAACTTTGAGCGTTTTAATGGTTACGCTTTCCTTAAATGACCCATTAATAAAACTATTTTATTTAATGTCAACGTTAAATTTAAAATGTATTTGGATTATCAGCATATCTTCGTAAAGATGAGAACTCTTGTCTTTGGAGCTCATGTGATAAAAATATTAAGACTCCTTTTTACGACAAAACTTTATTTAACTCGTTACGGAATGCGTTTAATAATGCATTTATTATACTAACAAAAAGCTGGCATACTCAAACATGAAATCGTCATTTAAAGCATGGTATAAACTGACAAGTCTTGTCAGATCCTATGTATTCATTTCAGAGGTATTGCCTGAAGATTAATATATCCGTTCTGTTATTCTAAGCCTCGCCCGATATATTGCACAACGAAATGGCAGTAGCCTGTTATTATTTATGTTTCAGTACCTTATTCATTGTACACCAACATGTACAAGAAGCCTAAAGCAATGTTGCATGGTTATAAAGTATTTTTTACATTTTCTATTAACGAGATTAACGCTCCGTTTGTTCAGCTGATAAGAAACGTATAACTTGTTTCTACTTAATTTATGTTGTACTAGTAAATTAATTAATAATGTATTTTGGAAACTGTCATATCTCAGATACACACGAAGTATAACTTTTTTATTGGACATCGTCGGTATAATGTCGAAGATGTATTCATTAGACTAATGTAAGTAACAATTTGCATCGCATTCACAAAATATGAGACAAACACTGTCTTAGACACATATTCCTAAAAGTATATACATCATTTCAAAGGTAAAGTAGCCTTACAATATCTTATAATTTCCGTAACTGGTTTTTGATCGGACCCATTTAAATTAAATTGCATTTGAACTTTTCTTTTCTTTTTATTTGTGCATTTAGACTGAATAAGCTGGCGGTAAACGGTCCAAAGAGCAAACCGTACAAAATCTTATGATTTCCAATCTGTGTTTTGATCGGAGAGGTATTAAACATTGTACACCAAGTTAAATTAAAATACCATTTCCATTTCAACATTTATATTTCTGAATTCTAGAGACTGAATTAGCTGGCGGCAAACGGTCCAAAGAGCGGATCACAGTAGCTCTGTGTGCGTCTATGACAGGGGAGAAGCTGCCACCTCTTGCCATTGGTAAATCTGCAAAGCCACGGTGTTTTGGGAAAATCAAGACAGAGAAACTTCCTGTTGTGTACAGAAACAATAAAAAGGCATGGATGAACACAGATTTAATGAAATAGTGGTTAACGTCCGTTGACCAGAAGATGCGCCGACAAGGTAGAAAAGTGCTCCTGTTTCTTGACAACGCCCAATCCCATCCCAAAATCAACCTACAGAACGTGAAAATTGTGTTCTTTCCGGCAAACACAACGTCGTTGTCCCAGCCAATCGATCAGGGAATCATCCAAACCCTGAAACTGAAGTACCGAAAACGACAGCTTCAGTACATTCTAACTTAGATGGAGAGAAATGACAAGGTTGGATCTCATGTATTGCAGCAGATATCCATTCTAGATGCGATCTATTGGATCAATGGGTCATGGAAAGACATCGAAGTGTCAACGATCCAAAAGTGTTTCGCCAGATGTGGGTTCGTCATGACCATGTTTCCCAGTGATTGTCCAGTTGTCAGTGCTAGTGAAAAAACTGATGATAAAATTGATGAGGTCAGTGTTGAATTCGACGATGATGATGTGCCATTGGCAGCCTTGAAAATGTCAAATGAGTTGTTTGGGGTTAGTTTCAGTGATCTTGTCGAGATTGATAAGTGTGCCCCAGTGTGTGAAACTGAAACTTATGGGAAGAGAATGCAACAGACATTTTGAAGTCATTGAAGTCATCTGAAAATGTTGATTAAAATTATGAAGATGATGCGTTGGATACTGGGACATCTGCAGATGAAACTGTAACTATGGATGAAGCATGTGATATGGTAGAGAAATTGAAAAGATTCGCACTAACCATGGGGCAAGACAAAATGCTAACAAACATCATGGAATTGCAGGAGCTTTTTGTCGCTGTTTGGTGCGAAGTGCACAGCAAGCAAACAAAAATTGAAGACTTCTTCTACGCAGAGAAAGCAATATAGAAACAGAAAGAGAAATTATAATTATGTGATAAAATATCATAAGTTTTGATTTCTGACATTCATTTCTAGTTTTAGATGTACACATGTATATGTACACTGTTCCACATTTTTAGCCAAATTCTTTGTTCTCAGGAAACAAAATCCTTGTCTATGTTGTTTTTACAAATAAATATATACAAAAAATTCATTTATAATAAATAATAATTTATAATAAGAGGAAAAATAAAACACATTATAAGTAAAATATTGTTTATGTATTGTGTTTATATTCATTTTTTTATATAAAAGTTGAAATCATTGTGGATAAAAGAGATTATCCTTCATATAGATTAAAATTGAGGGTAAGCATTCTTCCAGAATAGCTTTTTTATTTAAAAACCATTTTATTAAGAGATCACTTTTGGTTACTCCCTTGAGTGGTCTTTAAATACAAGATTGACTGTACGAACGTTTCTAACCAACGAATGGGAAACTTCAAAAGAAAGAAAGAGTTATTCTTAAACCTATTTCTTTTCTGTTTATAGAAGCAACATCAATAACGCTTGGTGCATATTTATAAGCCCACTATAGCCGATGCAGCCGATTATCGTAATTATTCAGGCGTCTGTCAGGTGATTATAACATACTTTTTTCTCAGGTAATTGCTATATCACGTGTAATTTTGTTTGTATAACAAATACTCCTCAAGAATGTAACGTTTATAAATCTTCCGTTGTTATTGTGATATTGGTATAGTAATGGGAACTTCACTTGTATGATACATTTTCTACCATTTAACCTGTCTTCGTATGGAGCCAACAAACTGAAAATATAGGTACTATCTCCTGCAGATAATGTTTATTCACCGTGGTGATAAATTACTTTTGTTTTCTTCATTGTTACGATTGTTCAAGTCTCCGTTCGCGGAGATATTTATGGGCAGAATCGTAAGAAAACGTGTTTTTATTGAGGATATCACTGAAAATCCGGTTAAAGTCGGTTGAAAACAAACACTAAAGCGATTTTTATTTTGCAGTCGAGTACGGTAATGTACGAAAACGACCTAATTAATATTCATTTATCGACACGTTATTTCATACCTAAACAAACACAATTGCGGATACAGGCGAATTTTATCGGAGAGAAGGGAAGAACAAAATGCAAATACATCTGTTACAGACGGAAACTGAGTTGCAACGCTACGTTTTTGCTAAATCTATGTATTTATCTTTCATATGCTTATAATGTTAAGCGAAAGCTAAATATAGATATAATTTGCATAACTCGCGACGCTGCAATGATTTTCGCCTATTGCATGCATTTATGATCATTTATATATTATTGTATCCATTCAAAACCGATTTGACCAGGTTTTCGATGTCAACCTCAATAAAAAATTTCAATGAATTTATGTAAAGTTTATTTCTCGCTATACGATTTATATGCAAAACAACGATCTATTCCGCGAACGGGACTTTAATTAAAGTATTGCATAAGTTTATCATATTTCATAGTAAAAACACTCTTTTATTAATATTTCGCCCAAACGGGCTTTATCAAAGTTTACAAACACGAATTCACTACATAGTTATAACTGTCGTATACACCAATAAAGTAAATGTAAATTGGTGTATACGACAGTTATAACTATGTAGTGAATTCGTGTTTGTAAACTTTGATAAAGCCCGTTTGGGCGAAATATTAATAAAAGAGTGTTTTTACTATGAAATATGTATATCTTTATCCCTACTGGATATAAAACTAAGTTTATCATATTAACTATTCATCATATAAGAATTACTGCATAATTATAATTATTATATATTCGTGACCGATATGAGCACATTAACGAAACGTTGGGAAGGTTCTAATTTTGTATCTTTTTATTGGGTGTGTATATATGGTCCGTGCTCTACGAAAAGGGAGTTTCATGCATGTGCGGAAAGTGTCGTCCTAGATTGGTCTGTGCAGTCCGCACAGGCTAATCAAGGACGACACTTTCCGCTTTTCTGATATTTTTCGTTTCAAGAAAGTTTCTTAGCAAAACATTAGTTTAAGCGGAAAGTGTCGTCCCAGATTAGCCTGTGCCGACTCTTTACGCACATGCATTATACCCCATTTTCATAGAACTAGGCTCATATATATTTTATGTTAGCCACTGAAAATAGCAAACTTAAATCAGGGATTCGCTATTTTACTTAGTTCAATTATCAAGCAGTTTGTATACAAATATGCATCACAGCCCCATAAAATATACATTCACATACATATGTATCTTGGGCACATGCTCTTTATTATGGTTTTATTACACATCAAACATCAAATTCTTTACCTGCATAGCTTATTTAAGAGGAACTAGAGCAATGTAAAGCCTTAATTACAAGGGTACGGTTAAAAAGGATTATAAGTAATAACACAGTAGTTATTTTATTACTAAGTTGCCCTCATACGCAATTGCAAACCAAATGGTATATCGCATGCAACGTTTTAAAGGTAGCACGCGGGGTAGCAAGGCTTTTGTTAATGACAAGATTTGATGATATTTGTATATACCAATTCAAGTTTATTGGAGAAATTGAAATAATTATTTTGGCCCAATTTTAGTTCGGTGATTTAGTCATCACTTTGCTTTTTATGAATTGATAAACCCGTTCACACATGTTTGTTATTTGAGTAGAAAACTTTCACAATTTCATGTTTATCGTATATTTCTTGGTATATTTATTGATCCATCCACACTGATTTCAGCATGTTTCCGCAGGTTTGTTTGGTTAAACTTAGTCCTAAGTGTTTTTGCATCTTACTTCGTTATATTAAGTGGTATTTAGTGGCATAAAGGGATTTTATAAAAATAATGGCTTGTAAAATCACTTACTACGGCACTATTACACGTACCCCTCTGTCTAGAAAGTTAATACAAGGACGCTTTACAAAATTTGACCACTATCAAGGACAAGTTCCATCCATATGGGCTGCTCATTGTATACGAATCCCTCCGGGCTGTTATTGATAGCTATATGAAAACCGACCCCTGGCAGAAACATGCTTCAGGATCATTATATTCTTGCTGCATACACAATCGTTGGTCTTCTTAGCAACGACTTAACCGAGTTGCTTCATGAACACAGGACCCTACCTTAATTGATTGCTGCTTAAACTAACTTTAATATGTACAGTTACTATAATGACGGTTTATAGACATGGGTGCCAGGTCAAACACGTGCTCTTCCCATATGTACTGTTTGTAGACCCCAACTCGACAATATGTACCAAGACTTCTCACTGTGCACCTATCTATCTGTCTCATAAATTGGACAATACTAAGGCGCGCTATGACTTCTGATCCGAAGCAGTGCGAACTTAGACAGCCCGCTACAGACGCATCAATAATTTTCGTCAGTTATGATAATAATAAGACGTTTCATGAAATTTCGCCCCCAACTACATATATAAACACTATCAGAGACGACATATTTCGCTTTTTCATTTAAAGGGAGTCTCTTCTTATATAATATCTAGTTAAGACGGAAAGTGTCGTCCCTGTTAGGCTGTGCGAACTGCACAGGCTTATCTGGGACGACACTTTACGCACATGCATTTAACCCAGATTTCCCAGAACGAGGCTCATAAAATGACGGTTAATAGACATGAATCCCAGCATAGACATGCCCTGGCTCCTACTCAACACTACGTACATTAACTGCTCGCTGTACACATATCCATCTGTCTCTTAAGTTATGGAAAATAAATCAATACATACTTAGACTGTCCGATGAAGAACTACCCATCGTTTTCATAAGTTAGGACCATACTAAGACACTTTAAGGTATCTGACCCCAAGCACTACGTACCGGTACTTGGTTCGTCGGCTGCATACCTACCTTCGTTCTCGTAAGTTAAGATAATGCTGAGATGCTTAATGAAATCTGTCCAGCAAATATCAACAAATGAAGTCCCAATTACAGGTCTGCAGCTGAACGTACCTAGATTGCTCGCTGTAGACATATCCCTCTGTCTCCTCGCAATACAGGCAGATGTAGTCCCCGATACACAGGTACTCTCCCATCATGCCGCCTTGGCAGTACTCGTTCAACTGAAAAACAAAAACAACAACAGCATTGATTAAAAATGATAACACAAGACGTCAAAATTGTAGTAACATGAACATGCGTTTACATGCCAATGCGCGTTATGCACTCTCGACTTCCGCTCAGAAATTGAATGACTCCGATCAAACATGGCTGCAGCCTGCCACAACAAACCACGTGATGATGATCCGTAAGGGTCTTGCTCTGGGACTGTGCATGTGCGTAAAGAGTCGTTCCAGATAAGACTGTGTAATAGTCAAAGGCTAATCTGGTACTACGTTAAGTGTCGTACCAGATTAGACTGTGTGATAGTCAAAGGCTTATCTGGTACTACGTAAAGTATCGTACAAGATTAGACTGTGTAATATTCAAAGGCTAATCTGGTACTACGTTAAGTGTCGTACCAGATTAGACTGTGTAATAGTCAAAGGCTAATTTGGTACTACGTTAAGTGTCGTACCAGATTAGACTGTGTAATCGTCAAAGGCTAATCTGGAACTACGTTAAGTGTCGTACCAGATTAGACTGTGTAATATTCAAAGGCTAATCTGGTACTACGTTAAGTGTCGTACCAGATTAGACTGTGTAATAGTCAAAGGCTAATCTGGTACTACGTTAAGAGTCGTACCAGATTAGACTGTGTGATAGTCAAAGGCTAATCTGGTACTACGTTAAGAGTCGTACCAGATTATACTGTGTGATAGTCAAAGGCAAATCTGGTACTACGTTAAGAGTCGTACCAGATTAGACTATGTAATATTCAAAGGCTAATCTGGTACTACGTTAAGTGTCGTACCAGATTAGACTGTGTAATAGTCAAAGGCTAATCTGATACTACACGCATTTAAAGTATTTCTCTTTTAAACAAAGTCACTTCTTAGCAAAAAAACAACAGTTTTTGCAGAAAGTGTAGTCTGTACTTATCATGTTCGGAACGCACATGCTAATCTGGTACTACGTGTAAAAGATACGTGTATACGCGCATACAAATATAGCTACCATATCGGTATTTGCACAAAATAACAAAAAGTAAAGAAATAAATATTCGTAACATTCGTGTTTATTCGGATGTCACACTTTTGCACGTAGTCATAGATGTAGACCGAATCCTACTTCTCATAACTCTCCTAATATGGCAAATTAGATTTTAAAGTAACTTTGTAATGGACAGTTGACCTATGAGGTATTTTATTGAAGTATTTTACTAAGGCGTAGTTTTTATTTCCACGCATTCAAATGTTGAAAAAAATAAACAAATATAAATTCGATTTACATTATATCTCATTGCGTCTTGAAAACAGATAATAGATACTTTACTAATGTAAAACATTTGAGACAGAGTTATAGGCAAACGCGCAAATATAGATTGTTAAATGCTCAATACTTAGCAATAATTGTCAACATAACAATATTTTCTCTGTTTTGTTAGAACATAATGATGCTCCATAAGGAAACAATAATATTTTTGTAGTAAAAACCATAGTGTATTTCGAAAGTTGAGCGTGAAACGGGTGCACCCGTTAACCCATTTGTTATGCCTAGCGCCTAGAAAAGGCCTCGTCAAACAGCGTAGACCCAGATGAGACGCTGCATGCTCATCTAGGTCTGCGCTGTTTGCTTAAAGTAATTTCCGTAAGAAATATTTAAGCAGGATTCAAGCACTAGGCATAAATGGGTTAAACCTTTATTATTTATAAACGATATTCATGTGCACTAGTTTCCCGATCTGCATCGTGGCAAAACGCAATTCTGATTTCCTTATATTTTTTTAAAACAGCATGTGCGAAATGAGAATGTATTTATTTGAGCTTTGAGAATGGCTTTAACTTGTCTTCGTTGTATATACTTAAGTATTAAACAAGGACACGTCCCAGCATTTCAATTGTAACAGCATTAACATCATTATGCAGACAATGACGTTGAAATAGTCTATGATAGCATATATTCAGATAACGACATTTATCGAATGATCGTGAAATACAAGGAATGGTGCTCCGACTTAACACCGTATTACATAATATAACCGAATTACACGTTCATAAATCAAACATGTGATTTTCAATTAATAATATGTTTAATAAACCAAAGTTTACATATTTAATTTAAATGTACAGTCTATAATCCAAATAATTATAAACACCAGAGTCAGTTCTGTCTTAACGTCCAGTACATAACAAGTAACACCGTCGATTATCGAATTTAGTTTATGAGTTATTTTTCTAATATGCATCATATAAGAGTGTAAAAATGGTTCACAGTAAAAGTGAAAGTAAAATGGTTCACAGCACAAACCTCTGTCAGAGACGTCCCAATATTCCAGTTCATGAGAAGCATGATAATCTCAATTAACCATTTGTTGAATGTAGGTAAAATTGTTGGCAACCGAACAGACAAAATTTCGAAGTGCCAAATGGTCAGCATGTAAACACTTGCACACGAAACCTATACTTAGCGCCTCGAAAGGGCTATGCTAACCAGAACACGCTTTGCACGTGGTGAAAGCTCGTTTTTTGTTTGAACAAGACGTACTTGATGGGTTTATCGGACGCCTTGTTCTGGGATCATTGTTTGAACTATCCATACCCTTGCCGATTATCTGAAGGCCATCAGGTACCAGCCCGATAATGAACTTATAATAAGCCAATAATGGCGATATTTTTATCCTCTAAAATGATGTCGTTATCACATATCCCATCGTGAATCCGTGCTCATGATTGATATTGTTGACTTTTTTATTGTTGTATTTGTGTTGTTTATATTTTCTGAATATTTTTTATTTTTTTGTTGATGACAATCACAGTCTCCATGTGCAATAAATGACCGTGTTTTCCTGCCAGACAGCCGTACAGTTGCTCGTGAAGTGGCTTTCTTCACAGACTGGCCACACACGTTTCGGTCTGTCAGCACGTGTCAGTTTAAACACCAAGATTAGCACTAAGAATGAACTCTCTATCTGCCGTCTGGACATAAATGCTTAAACGGTCTAACAAAACATCCATTGATAAGGGCATCCTAAAACAGGACCAGTTGCTGCTGCTGAGTTAAACGAAATAAAATGTATACTAAAATTACCTTTAGTTCAAGGCCAACATTTTAAGACGTTTTACAAGTTTGTTATTGTTCATTAAAGGGGCCTTTTCACAGATTTTGGCATGTTTTCAAGTTTGTCATGTATATTGATAAATGTTAACACTGGATCTAAAAAGCTCAGTAAAAAATCAAGAATAAAATTTAAAAAAGAAAAAAGTAACCCTCAGCACGGCTCAAACCACTGACCCCTGGAGACCTGGAGTAAAAAGTATCCAGTTAGACCACTCAGCCATTCTTCCTGATACAAGGGCAGATGCAAGGGTATACTTGATATAAGCAATCATCGTAGTTTCACAAAATATAACGACGACAACTCTCAAAATTATTCATTCGTTTCGCGTTGCAACGCTTTATAATTTTCAGGTTTTCAAATCGTCAAAAAGTGCATATAATGGCTATTTTGGCTATTTTAGAGCATTGTAAATGTTCAGTATTACTGTTTCCTCACAAATATCATAACTAAAACGAAAATTTGCGAATCTGAAACAACATTTTTTCAATTTTGTCAATTTACCAAAACGTGAAAAGGCCCTTTCAAGTGTGTGGTGCTGTATAAGGGTGTTATATATTGGCGTCGGTGACGTTGACTTAAAATACGACATGACGCAGTTTAGCATAACCTATATCTATTGGGTATTTTGTAAGTAATTCCATCTTTCTCAACGTGTATGGAAAATATTAGTAAAACATATTACTCCATTTCACATACTTACAAACGAATATTTATTTTTATGTTTATAAAATTACAAACAAACTTTATTCATGTAAATGTGATTAGAAGATTGTAATTCTTATATATTCATTTTGTTGTAAAACTCTACCCACTGTTCTTTTTTGTCCAATTAATAATATTTTCATAGTTTCTGTTAACAACATTTGTGGCTCATTAATTGAGTCGTGTTCTGAGATAACTGGGCTTAATGAATGTGCGTAAAGTGAAATCCCAGATTAGCAGTCCGCACAGGCTAATCAGGGACGACACTTTCCGCCTAAACTTGATTTTCGGTAAGCAGGGACTTCCTTGAAACATAAAATACTATAAAAGCGGAAAGTGTCGTCCTTGGACGACAATTAACGCACATGAATTATGCCCAGTTTTCTCAGAATACGACTCAATTATAACCGTCGGTACTCGTTTGTTCCATAGCACAGTATCGCTTTGGTTGGATATTGGCTATTCTCAACAATTAACACTCAAGAAAACTGTTTGTCTTACCTCGTCCCAGGTATTTCAATTCCCAGGAGCCTAAACGTGGTCCGGAGCTTATTGATCAATTGCATTCACCCATGTTTTACAAGGTAGAATCATGGCGTTTGTCAGAACCATCGTGTTACAAGTCTAATAGTTACATGCGCCATAAAATCCACACCACGCACTAACCAGTCACGATAGACCGATTTCATTGGTGCTTTATTCAGCATCAAAGCGCTTGCAGAAACATTCACATATGTTTGTGTTTTTTTTTTAATTTCGGTCTTTAAAACAACTTTTCGTTTTTTATGAGATATATCCAAATTTTTCGTAGTATACGTTGCAACACAAACATTTTATCTCGTGTACAACAAAGAATCTTCTCATAGCTTATGAGCCAATATAATTGTAAATCGGCTCATATGTGATATAAAATCCAGATACATTCGTTCTTTGTTAATATAACTGTAATTATTGTGGGGGGATGGCAATTGCTTGAAAATTTGTTCGGATGAAAATTGTTTTACTTAATGATCTCCTTTACATTGCAAAGACGTAACATTTCGCGATGTGCCGATGGACGGAAGGTTGGAAAGTCGACTACAATGCACAGTACGGCCACGTTGTTAGGGCAAAACAGAACCGCACATGTTGCTTTAATTAAATCGTTGAAATGTTATTATTTCAAACAATACCATCTCCGTCCGTTTGTAGCTAAAACTTCTTATTTAATTCGAAAAAATATGTTTATTATTTAAATTTTTTGGTAAAACCCCACATTATATATACCGAATACATGGTTAGTGTCGTATGATAAAAGATTGATATCGGACGAGGATAATATCGGCAAAGGAAAGATTGCCGAGGTTTTCCTGCTGATATCAATTCGAGTTTATGTATTAACATACGAAAGCAACAGGCTGCAATGTACACACACAGTTGGGTTAAATTCTATGAAATGTAAATATTGGATAATTACACAAAACATTAAATACCCGGATTCTAAATAGTGAAAATCAGCGGATTTGTTTAGACAAGGGAGTTTTAAATTGACTTAACACGGGAACGCAAATTCACATTAGTAATAGAAATATATATTCTTTATTAAGTTGGTTGTATAGTCCTCTGTACGTTAGTTGTCGTCGTTTGCAAAGAACTTGCAACGCGTAAGTCGTTAATATTTTTAATAAGACGTATTTCCGTCCGAGAAATATAAATTACATTCGTTGCTGCTGTGTGTTTTTGGCATACATGTCCCACAAACCAATTTGGTATTTCCGGCGAAAGTAAAACATCAAGTAATCTCACTTGCTCCTGGGCGATGACAAAAGTCCACGTAGGAACTCGGGCGGTTACGAACGTGAAAACGGGTTTAAACAGGTTTTTAAAATTTTTGTTTTTTCCCACCACGCAATGATTTAATTCAAGATACGCTTTAAACGGCCCTTAAAAATAATCCCTTTCTTTATTGATCTTTATTCTGAATACACAATTAAAAAAATACAACACTAGTTCACAATCAATGTTCACGCAGAGTTGTCGTTTCTTGCTCTCACATACAATCTCTGACATCACAAGAAAATCCTACCAGATTTGGAAGGATTTTTATGTGAGTATTATTTAATGAAAAGTAGTATTTTTTATTTTGAAAATAATGTACAGTATAAGTTTAGGCTGATAATAAACAAATAATTACATAAATTTTAAAAAAGCGAAAATACCAACGGTAAAATTATTGTACAACGTTGCTAGGCTATCATCACGTGGTTAGTTATGAAGGCAGGGCTTTGATCCAGCTAAGCTGGTTCCAGTCAAATCTCTGCGCAGAGGTTGGTTCAGAATTATCCTTGTTCTGATTACAATTTCCATGCATATTGTAAAAGGCCTTACAAACAGGGTGCAGAATCAACGGTGTTTTCAGGGGATCACATACGGGCTGGACAGAATGTAGTCACACCGTTAAGAACTTAGTTTTTCGGCGTAAGCTGCATAAGCCAGCTTTTCACCTTAGCCTGACCTTTGTAAGTGTCCAATAAAATTCCAATAAAAGTTCCCGCGGCTAGGTACGAATGAATACACTTCATTTATTCCATTGGCTGATTTGAGTATACCACCAGAACATTGGAAACATATCCGCGTCTTTGTAACACTGTTTTACTGTATGAAACAATTTTATCTCGAATGAAAAGGCTTAATAGATAGAACAGTTTTACACTCAATTCTCGACATCAATACAGTTTGTGCGTACACCTTTTATTTTCAGAGTATTACTAGCGCAAGAGCGTTTATATTTAAAAGGCTATGTTCTCATATTTAGTACTTACTTCCTTATTCCTGTCAACATGTTAACATGTAAAAGTATAAAGAGCAATGGAAGCGAGGCCTCACTTTAAAGCATTGCATTTCAACCCGCGAGGTATATCGGGTCAATTCGCGGACATTCAGAGTTTATATACAGGTCATCACCGGAGTTGGCGGCCAGTAAAATAATCGTTATATAATAAAGACGCTATCCGTGAACTAGGTGACCTGGAACTTTCTTTAGACCAGAAATATGTTAAATGAAGATATTCAGCAATATAATTATGGTATGTAAATAATAGATTCTTAATGTGTTTTCAACAATACAATGATAAATATTATTGTTGATAAATTTAACAATAATTATTCGTCCATATTGCCTAATGTACTAAAGTGATATTATGAGCATGTAACAGTTTATAGGTGTCTATCGCAACCGTTGATTATTTTTGATGTTTCTACTTCATATACACTTATATTAATTAATGCAGCATCATCATACTAAAACAATATACCAGAAAGAGAAAAATAATGCATTTGAATATCAACCGTACTTTCGTTTGACAACTGATCATGCGTTTACGAGTTGAACCTAAATTTAGTTTTAGTGCAGATTTGTTCATACGACACAAAGACACGAAATTGTTTTACGGATCATTTCAGCTTACAGGACTGGGTGGGTCACGTAAGAATATCGAATATAAAATATATTTTTATAAACAACTGGTAGCAAGGTGAGTTGCAGATAATTAATCAGTAACCACATTTTAACTAACTATTTTGACCTGTTAATTCTTTTCAGCTCAATTCAACAGTGCAAAATGCCCATAATATCACTTTAAGCATTAGCACGATGATAATTGATACTGTTAATAATCGTAATAAAAAAGCAATGCCCGACAAACCACTAAAACAGGTTTGTTCGAAGAACGCGCCTATAAATACGGATACTTCTCGTGTGGCCGGCTGACTCATATGTTTAAATTTCACTTCCATTCTTCTTTTGGTTTTCTGTTTTGTATCTATAGGTTTATGACCAGCAATATGTTATAATGTAAAATAAGCCGCGAAAACTCCCCGTAACATCCCGTACTGCGTGTGATGCAGCTAAGAACTGCACAGAAAAAGACTTTCGCTATCCTTGATCTCATTCATTAAACTATTTACGCCGTATATCTTTTTTAAAGATATTTCTTGTTGGAAATATCGTAAGTTATTGAAATACATTTGCAAAGCTCTATTGTGCATAAAAGACAGTTGTTCTTGCAGTTTGTGCCCATATCTTAAGGTATAAGAATAAATCCTTGAATACTTCTGAAATCGGTGACAAAAGTGTACGTTGCGTGAAGCCATTGATCGTGTACAACATATGCAGTAAGAATGATTTTTTTACAAGAACAATTGCTTATTTAATAAAGTAATTCTGATGTATTTAACATTGCCATAAGCAGCATAAAATCTGTCTTTTATGCAATAGTTAAAATTCTTAAGAAAACTTGTTTTAAAAGGTTATTCGAAATAAAGCACCGTTTACCGTCGTGTTAAATCTATTTAAGTTAAAAAGTGGAACCCGAAAAAGTCACGTGATCACGCACCTTGCAACAAGTTCGGTGCAAGATTAGAATTGTCGATCACCGCCAAAGCGCATTAGACGCGAAACGCGTCATAAACTTAAATTAACGAGAAACAAACATTGAACGAACAAATTAACGTCACATTTGTATTGCAATGCATCGAATTACTCCGGACAAAAATATCCTCATAGATTATCGAAACAGCGGATAATTTGAAAATTCACCGGCAATGTCCAACGTATCCGGTGTATTCCGTTAACGCTGTGTAACAGTAAGGAGGCAGAGTAAGTTTGTGTTATCAATCAGTGTTCTAGTAACACTGTTTACCAAAAAAATATCTGAAAGATGTAATCGGTCGTTATCATGAACAATGCATTATAAATTACGCTACGACTTTATAACATCAAGAAACAAAACAGATCTTAGAGTTTGCTATGAAGATGCTTTATTCTAAAAAATAAACATTTATTTCTTTTATCTTGTTCCCTCTTCAGAAGAAAAAATCTATAAAAAGAAGAGCGAGTAATCCTGCACAAAACCGTCAACCAGGACGTAATAACATTATGTACCGCAACGCAAATATACTTATGCCAAATTGACGCCACATACACATGCCAGAATGACGTCACATACACATGCCAGAATGACGTCACATACACATGCCAAAATGAAGTCCTTGTGAGGCGATTGAATTGTCCGTGTGTGTTTTTCAGCAATTGAACACTTAAACAAGAATATGTATTGTTATATATGAGAATATGTTATAGACTACAGTATTTTACACTGAAAATAAAAAAAGTATTTGAGTCGTATTACCAAGTATTTAATAATATTATTTATATTTTTTGTACGTCTGTTTTGGTCGCTATAATAAAATAATAATTTGAGTGCGATTAAGTACGATAGTGTTATTGCATAAACTCACTTCATTGCATTTTGATTGCATGTAATAATTCAGTTTCTTTATTATAGTGTAAATCTGATACGTGAGAAAAAAAATCTTACAAAACGTCATATTTTTAGCGTGAAATTTACCTTACCTTGACCTGACTACCAGTATCTTGTAACGATGGAGACCTGGGTCGAATCGACGCTGACCTTGCGCGGGTCATGGTTGACCTACGACGCTCCATTTTGTAACGTTAGATATAAAAAAAAACAATTTATGCACGTCGGTGTGTATCAAAATGACGTTATTGTGTACATAGTAATGCAAAATATGAATGTGTTAACAAACGCATATTATATATTCCTAGAGTTTTTACATTTATATTTTAATATTGCCAGTCCATTTCACCTCGAAGTAAGCTGTTTAGCAATTGTTTTGTTTCGCTTTCACGGTCCTTGAGGTTCGTTCAATTTTTTGATTAAAACTTTGACATTTTCGTGTTCCACAAAATAACACTAATTTGTAATTGACTCTATTCATCAAGGTATTGAATTTGTTTCGAGAACGATGCCCACATGAGTCGGAGTCAGCATGGATGCATTTTTTCGACACATTAACTTGATTGATCAGAACCTATGTTGAGAGCTTGCTCTGTATAGAGAGCAAATTCTAATTATATTAATCCGCTGATTGTTTCCTCAGACGCGCAAAACATCCAGCGGGCATATCTGTATTTCAAGGAGTTATGAGCTGACGAATCATTGAAAATGAATGTTTTCAAACACAAACGCATATATTTGAATTTGTGTTTATGTTATTTCAAGAGCTATTGCATTTTGTAAATAGACGAGTTTTCCTTCAATTAATTATTTTGTTGATGCGCGCAGAATATTTTCTTTGCAACTTAATCCCGTCCACATTTGCAAAAATCTCTGACTAAGTATGCACTTCTTTCATTCACATTAAAACAAAATAACTACAAAATGTACTTTGCATTGAACAATATGTAACATCTTGAAAAACACTAACTGAACTGTAAGTCCGATTCAAGTACAATAACCAACTTCTGCAAAGACAATTCTGATACAAAGCCAAGAGCAAACGCTTTTCCTATCATCCGGTGTAGAGATTTTTGTCAGTCATACGCTTAACATTACTTTATTATTATTGCGCGGTAACGGCTTATTGTTCTGCACAATGCGCACATAGAATAACAATATTGTCTTTATTGCTTCTGCAGAATTACTGAAACCGAGTTCCGTTTGTTAGTTAATTAATAAACCGATCACATTACACTCATCTCTTGGCACACCACACTATATTTGTATGTGCAGTGTCTATCATAGGACAGTTTTAAGTGAGAGCCCATCATGAATCCCACTGGCATAAATGCTAAATCTGCAAGTGGCACACGTGTAATACAACCATCACCTTGCAAGTTTTAGTGGTTTCGTATCCGCTGTAAAATGCCATGTACTATCATAACATAATACATGACAAGACAAACGGGTAAAATTAGTTGTTGTGACGTGCTTTGTTACAAATGTAAGGTAATTTATCTTGGTATGTGAAGCGAATGCCGCTTTGTTTTAGTGTACTGTCAATTAACCAGAGAGATTTAGCGCAAAATCACAGCATTCCTTTAATATGTTTGTTTTCTTAATATATAGCGCTGTTCTAGCTAATGATATTTTATAGTAAAGCAATATTTATAAACTGGTTTACGGATTATTACTATTTTTAAATAAAACATAAGATGAGTGAACGGTAAAAACTAATTAAAGTACATTTAAGGGATTAAATGAAGTCCACTTTTCATATCATAAGAATACATGTATTGTTTTGCTGTCTTCGCTGCACCTTTTCAATTACAAAGTTATAGATCGCACATGATATTAGCCGTACAAAAATAAAAAATAAAATAAAACATTTTTTTGCAGCGACAGAAGGTAGGTCAAGTTGTGAGTTTAAGCTCTCTGAGTAAATATAATAGGTCGCGTTCTATGAAAACGGGGCTAAATTCATGTTGGTAAAGTGTCTGCACAGGCTAATCAGGGACGAGTCTATCCTCTTTTATGAAATTTAATGTTAAAAGAAACTCTCTTTTTAGTTTGAACCCCACCTTAAATTAAAGATAGAAAAGATGATAATCCAGAAACTGACAGTTCTCGCCCTAAGAACAAAAATCAAGGAAATAACGTTGGAGGCGGAATGATCCTTGATTCTAAAGTTTGAGACCTTACACAGATTAAAGGCAGATTCTAAACGACATCGACCTGTTCTTACTGATCCATCAATTAAATCATGGTTTGCTCATCCTACGTTGTAGCAGCTATATGTATACAATTGAACTGGTTCTCCAGCGTTTGAAGAGCTTAGGAAACGAACGAGTACTCGGAAACAAGAGCTTTGTCATAGGAGTGTGGCAAACCAAACCAAAGCGCTTTAACATGGAGCCCTTGACATTTACCCGAAATGAGGTCGGGGTCCTAAAGATATTGGTAATCATTTTTACAAATTTAGAGGAACTAGAAAAACAAGGATATCAGTAAAACTGATGGATGCTACAATGATGCTTTGTCGATATATGGTTTAATTGTGTGGAAAAAAGTATGACCTTGAGAGAATCTATTATTGACCCCAGTGACCTCAAACCTCATCAAAAAGGTAGAGGTCCATGCAAGGTACCTACATCCCAAATATATTAGAGATCGATCACATATTACAGGCGCTATGAGAAACTGTAACCAAAGTGTGACCTTGAGAAAATCTATTATTAGCCTCGGTGACTTGACCTTGACCCCAAAGACATCAAACCTCATCAAAAGGTAGAGGTCCATGCAAGGTACCTACGTGGCAAATATGTTAGAGATCGGTAAAGTATTGAAGGCCCTATGAAAAACTATAACAAAAGCGTGACGGACAATCTATTATTAACCTCGGTGACCTTGACCCCAGTGACCTATAACCTCAACAAAAGGTAGAGGTCCATGCAAAGAACCTACATTGCAAATATGTAAGAGATCGGTAAAGTATTGAAGGCGCTATTAGAAACTGTAACAAAAGCGTGACGGAAAATCTATTATTAGCCACTGTGACCTTGACCTTGAACCCAGTGACCTCAAACCTCATCAAAAGGTAGAGGTCCATGCAAGGTACGTACATGCCAAATATGAAAGAGATTGGTAAAGTATTGAAGGCCCTTTGAGAAACTAATAAAAAAGCGCGACAGAAAATCTATTAATTGCCTCGGTGACCTTGACCTTGAACCCAGTGACCCCAAACCTTATCAAAAGGTAAAGGTCCATGCAAGGTACCTACATGCCAAATATGAAAGAGATCGGTAAAGTATTGAAGGGGCTGTGAGAAACGGTAACAATTGTGTGACGGAAGGAAGGAAGGAAGGAACCTCAAACTGGCAACTATATACTCCCCATATATATATTACTACTTTTTTCCACAAAACATTTGCTAAGTACCAATTGCATAACGTCGCATATGACATAACTTTAAACATACACAAATATATTTAATGTAATCACTACCAAAATACTGATTCTTATACAGTGTATGTGATCAAAACACAAACATAGTCGTATCAAATGTGCACGCCTTTTAGAACAAATAAAGCAATATTTCGAGCATTGAATATTGATATAATGTTATGTCATCGAGTTTAGACAACGCTTTTGTAAGAATATAGGACATTATGCTTGTTTAAATCAATCATATCATTCACCTGCGAACCGAATCCTACTGTATGCTCTGTAATGCTCATTAAGCTTAATCTGCTGTGAGAAATATCACTCTGGTATAGAGGTACAAACAAAGCGACCTTACACCGCTATAAATTGAATCATTATCAACCAACCGGGTCATACTGGCCATATGGACGCTGCAGTCTATATATATATATAATTAAATGGGGTTGTCAGAGTTAGATCCCAATGGCTAGAAATTAATTTATCAATAATTAGTAATAGCTACTGAAAATCGTTAACATCGAGAGTATATACGAAAACCATTTGATATATACGCTAGATGTATATGTACAGATTAAGAACGTCGATTGTCAAGGAAATGACAAGATTTACTGCGGAGTACTGAATCTAAAATAATATGAATACAAAATATAAAGAGTCGTTGTATTTCATAAGGTCAAATGACTGAGTTAAAACACATACATTACTTTTGAAACCACATAAATACAATATTTGTTCAAACTCTTGCCAGAGTATACACCTCCACTAAAGGAGTAAAGGCAGCTACTGCCGGTTGGAGAACTGTACTAACAGTTGAATGACAAGAGCCAGCAAAATAATATATTCCATTCGCTTTTCGGAGAACTTTTAGATGCTTTAATCGCTTACTCTATATGTGGTTAATCTTGGTCTGCAAAATGACGCTTATAATAAGCAAAAATGCATTATAAAGATTCAAGATTGTCCTTGATAACGAATTAGAGACTTTCTACGATACAATTGTGTTTAATTTATTCAGATTTAATATTCTTATGAAACGATATTTAAGATACAACTGTGAAACTATTATCGACGCAAGGCAAAATATGCGTACTGTCATTGATTTGTTTGGTTTGAAAAATATCAATAACACAGACACCCGTATTGTATACCATTTATTTACAAACAAATGAAGTTCAACGATACGAACTAAGATACTTATTTTCAGTTTTGAATTAACAATGTATTACAACAAGCACAAAGTTGTTGACAAACGTTAAAATGCAATTCTTATTCGATACGACATGTATAGTTCGACAATATAACTGCACATTGATAATACATTTATTAACGAACAAAATCGAAAGTCTTAGTATAATATTTATGTAAGCTATGAGTATTGTGTATTATAAATACCGGGACACTGACCTCGTACAATATGAATGAATACGGCAGTAGCTAAGGCATTGTCATTTGCGAAATATACCCGTACACTATGAATTCGTCAAAAGCCAGGAAGTGTCTTTTAGCGCTTTATATTTGTACAACAGGGATACGGAAATAGGTAGGGCAGTGTGCTTACTTCGAAATATACCTATACAATATGAATACGGCGATAGCTAGGACAGTGTCTTATTGCACTTTATACTCGTACAATATGAAAATGGTAATAGCGACAGTGTCTTCTTGCGCTTTATACTCGTACAACATGGATACGGAAATAGCTAGGACTGTGTGCTTACTTAGAAATATACCCGTAAAATATTAATATGGATATATACAGGACAGTATCTTATTGTAAAATATACCCGTAAAATATGAAAACGGCAAAAGCGACAGTGTCTTATTGCGCTTTATACTCGAACATTATGAAAAAGGCAATAGCTAGGACAGTGTCTTATTGCTCTTTATACCCGTACAATATGAATACGACAATAGCTATGACAGCGTCTTATTGCGAAATATTCCCGTACAATATGAATACGGCAATAGCAAGGGCAGTGTCTAATTGCGAAATATACTCGTACAATATAAATACGGCAATAGCTATGGAAGCATCTTATTTCGCATAATACTCGTACAATATGAATACAAAACAGCCAGGACAGTGTCTTTTTGCGCTTTGTACTCGAACAATATGAATATGAAAATAGCTAGTGCAGTTTCCTATTGCGAAATATACCCATACAATATGAATACGGGCATAGCTAGGACAGTGTCTTATTGCGCTTTTTTCTCGTACAATATGAAAACGACAAGAGCTAGATGTATCTATCGCAGAGTGAACTATACTAAAACAATATGAATACGTTTATTGTGAACTATCTTCACACAGTATAAATACGAGAAGAGACATTGACGTATTGTGTACTGCATCCTTACAATATAAATACGATAAAAAGCTTGGGCAATGTCTTACTTTGATCTATCCATCCAGAGAAAAGATTTTATTGTTCAGGTCTATACTATTATTGGTAAAGCTATGGGTATGGAAAATGGCAATACGGAGACGGATTTATTGAGAACCATTATCATGCATACACGTTTTTAATATGTTTTGCATATTTGACTGCATAATTTAGCAA
Source organism: Dreissena polymorpha (assembly GCF_020536995.1). Taxonomy (NCBI): domain Eukaryota; kingdom Metazoa; phylum Mollusca; class Bivalvia; order Myida; family Dreissenidae; genus Dreissena; species Dreissena polymorpha. The sequence continues at coordinate 12,898,039 of NC_068363.1, read as the reverse complement.
GAGTGAGGAGTATATGTAAGTTAAGCTTCTGCCACAATCCGGTTGCGTCGATCTAACGTTCAGTTTGCATCGAGTTAATAGTATAAACGTTCGTCAGACACGACGACCGTGGGTCTTTTGCGTTATTCGGATGTCTCAAATGGATTCAAGTCAATATACTTCAACTAGAAAGTATCGCGATCTAGTTGTTTGTAAGTTGATTAGACATACTTTGACTTACTTCAGAATTAGCTTTGTACAGACAAGTTTCCAAGAGAAATGAATCCGACCGTTAATGAACTCTTGCCTTTTTTTTGTTATAATACCTATGGTACCTAAACATATTTAGTTTATTGCAAGGGTTCAAAGATGGTCTTACTCCATAGTCTTCCCAAGTCTTCAAATGCTGTCTGCACAGATTAAATTCAAGCTCTTAATAGTTTATGTGCACTAAATGTAAAGCGTAAACATGTTATTGCCTTGAAGAGAGTTTTACCTGAATGCATACGAATTAAATTCCAATGTATATCATGGTATTTTATGACAATAATTATAAAAAAACGTACGTAAACCTAACGTTTTACATTGTATTTATGCAAGCTCGATTTTAGCCCGTGCCAATTCATGGGCACTTAATAGCAAGAGTGAACAAGGTACTGTTGTATAGAGAGAGAGAGCTACACGTGAAATAATATGACATCATCATCATTATGAACAGATAAGAACAGAACAGAAGAGTACTTTTTTCGTTTCACAGGTTACAACACAGTGACATTTTGTAACAACACGTGGGCTTATTTATCCAAGAATTACACAAATATGTTATGCAGCACGATTGAATACTAGTTTTTCACAAGTTTTTTGACATTGTGTACCTTGATGGCTGACAATGACCTTTGTCGATTCATGTCAGAAAAATGAGAAGAGTTAACAAGCTACTACCGTTATTATTTCTGCAGGGATCGAAGTCAGTGGTTGAACGTTCGCCCGGGGCGAGTAAATTCAGAACAGGTCAAGTCAATGTCAATAGTTGGTCGTCCATTTTATCATGGCAATAATTAAAGACAATTACATTTACTATAAAGATTACATAGTAATTATGTAGTTTAGTTTGTTTTAATTAATCCGATCGAACATTTGTATGGCCGTTCATTTATGGAGCTGTTTTGAATGTCTGTGCATAACCTTTATTGATTAGATCACATGTTTAAACACCAGTGTTGCTATCGGAGAGAAAAACCTACAACTATGTATATAAGGTTATCGAAAAGGACATTCATTATAGCGATCAACGTATTTGAATTGACTGTTTCCATCTCGTGGAATATCCTCTCTCACAAGTGATACACATTTTAACCAGCTGTATACTACTTTATACTTATTATTTGAACATCAAACGAATTAATATATCAATAGAAGCTGTTCTTTAATGCCCGCTTTTCATGTTGGCCTCTTAGTCTCCTAATTGTTTATTTGGATCCGTGTTGTGTATATAAATTACAAAAGGTTAATCTTAGATTTTGTTGAATGCGTCATTCATACATTTACACCACCATTAGCGTGAAACACATTTACAGACACGTGCGTTCTATTGCAATAACTCTTAGTGCTTTTAAAGATAACACAATATACAGCTTATTCAGTATTTAAATTATATATTTTTTTATTTAGCCTACAGCGAATAATCGATAGAACCTAATAGCCTCGTAATAACCTAAATGCGTAGTTTCAATATCATTTGCAGTAACGTTAATCCTTTAATTAATTTTACGTTCCTATCTCCGCATGAAAAAAAGATCATAACAAAACCAGGCATAACTCTCAGCAGGATAGTATTGTTTATGTATTTCGCTATTGAAGTGTCCTTGTTTTTTGGATTTTTTTCATCAACATACATCTTACGCTGAACATGATGAAGCCAAACAATCATTTGTGTTTTTTGTCCTGCATATTGCTCAATAACTCACAAGCTCTGCATAATGAGGTTAAGGTTTAAACCGAAGTCATAAAGTGACATGTTCACAGTTTAACAAAATGACAAAAACAAATTTAAAAATTCAGAAAACAAAGTATGACTTATACTTGACAACCAAACTAAAACATTGCTTATGGAAAATGTTTTACAAATTAAGTTCGCTTATATACAATCATCATTATGAATCGGGAAAATAATAAAGTGCCTGTAACGCTTTTCGTCGATATGTTAGAAAAAACGTTAATTACCAACATAGCCTTTTAACTACGATATAGTTTTAAGGGGCTGTGTAGTGTAATGGTTGCGTGTCAGATATTTCTTTAAGAGATCAAAAGGCATGCACATTAAAAAAATTGCATTTCCTTATAATATAATAAGTTATTTTTTTTCCTATTAGGACAGATGTGTTTGTTTATTCATTTAATAAAGTATGTAACAAATACGAGCATCTGTTAACACGTCCTTTAAACAGCTAATATAAATGTGTGCAAAAAACGTTCAATACATGGAAAAAAACGTTGTATCCAGTAATAATAATGAAAATACACTCGGAATATATGCACGCATTAATGCTCATTTACATAAAAACAACCAATAAATAAAGTCTGAAAAATATAAAATAACTATTTGAATTGTGTTTTCCGAATACATACGAACGTAACTCACCAACGACTTCTGTAAATCCACGACACATATAACAGTTGTCGGATTATTTATATTTTATATCCATTTGCTTGTCAAATATTGTCCGAAGTCGATTTGATTCTTTTCAGTGCATTATTATATAAGTGCACTTAGGATTTACTATCAGCACAAATCAACACGCCAAGTTATATAATAATTTAATTTTCCATTGGATTGACTTCTATGATTAATGATCACACACTAGTTTTAAACACGTTTCACACATTTTTACGTATACTCTTATTCTCCTAATAAGTTTAAGTGAAAAAACGATTTTATGAAATAAAGTTATATTTTGATTTCTCAAAAAAATAAAATAACCGTGTATTCTAGTATCCGTATGAAAAACAGTATAATTTACATTTTCACATTTTTTACAATATTAAATATTACTAGCTTTTTCCAAGTTAATATTGTTTTTTTCTTAATTTTATTATAATTGTGCTTACCAAATATTATAAATTATTATTAAACATAATTTTCAAGAACAGAAACTTCAATCTTCTTCAACATAAATCTGTATGACTCTTAATTTAAATTTAATACATTGTCATAATTTTAGCAATATTGCTCTTGACATTTATTTCCAATCATTCTGTCCATACTCATCCCATGATAAAACAAGAAATAAAAAGAAAGACCCACGTATGCATGTTTCAACCACATCAGACTGATAATCCTTATGTCCAATACGTGAATACATTGCCTTCAATGTGGGAAGGGTCCCAACAGCCATCCTAATCGAATCCTTCACTTTAAACATGTGTTGCTACCTGAGTACTTTAACATGATTGACATACACCTGGTTATTGGAATGGGAGCACAAGCTGATTAAATTACGAGGAGCAAATAAAACCATTAGTCGGTTTCAAAGATGATGATCTAACAAGCAATAAAAAAACGAGCTTAGAAACACTGCAAAGTTAACGAATTTAGGCGCATGCGCTGATTGCACTTTCATTTGCCACTGAACACGCGATATGAGTGAATACATATTTTCTCTATTTCGAGTCCTTCCTGTATTTGAAAGCATGTACGTGGTGTTTATTTACTTACGACATTTGTTTTCATATCTATATCGTTGTTTATAAAGCGTTTTATTTCATTACACGCTGTATGTCTCAAGCATAGACAAAGCATTATACATGTGTACATTTAATTGGTTCTGTTTTATATTTTTCGATAATATAACGTACAACATTATTTCTTGTATGCTTATGGAATAAGGTGTATGACGTCACAAGAATATTTCACTTACTTTGGAACTTTTTTGCACATGACATCCAATATAACAATGTTTAAAGGTGTTATTGCTCTCGTAATTTGGTCTTGCATTATTCAGGCTATTGGATAGGTGTGATCCATTATAAAAAATCTAAGAAATTTATGACATTATGTGTTAACACGCATATTTCTAAAGACACAGTTGGCCATCTAGAAACAGGCGGTACAAAATGGTTATATTAACATGCCTTGGACGAGAATAAATGGAGAAAAAAAACTTGAATCGTAAGCCTTTACAATAAGAGTGGTTTCTCATGTAAAAAAGCACATAAATATTCCACAAACATGAAATGAAAAGCAAAACGTACAAACCATAAACAAGAGCAATTATTTTTCCAACTTAAGAACGCCAAAGTAATGTTTGTTTTAAGTATGGTTGTACCAGCTAAACATGGTTAACGTTTAAGTCTTAATTTGATCCATTCACAATACTGGTGTGGTACAGATAACAACGCAGATTAACAAATGGCACATTTTGTGCGTACTCTGAATTTAAAATCCGTGAAACTGTTCCAATAGAGAAATGAATTACAGTGCTTGTTCTCTTTCTTCTTATATGCATATGTTGCTTCCGGTTGTCCACCCTACTAACCTAAACATACTTGTTTTTCATTAGTTATCGCGCTACACGTGTGATAACATTACTGTTCTTTACACATGGGATAAATTACATATTCACTTTCATTTAGTGTTATCATTCAAAACCACGTACACACATAACTGGTAATGCTTTTAGATCACCTAAAACATGCTCATGGGGAGTTGTTATGTTTGCATTTTGTCCGTCGTGCGTCGTCTGCTTTGCGTCGTCAACATTTGCTTTGTTACCACATTTATTGTCCGATCTTCATGAAACATGGTCAAAGGTTTCGTCCGAATGATATACCTGACGAGTTCGAAAATGGTTCTGATTGATTGAAAAACATTGCACTCGAGGGGGGCATTTAGTGCCCTTTATGGCTATAGTAAAACATTGTTAGCACTATATAAGTCATATTTATTTTCCAAACTTCATGATACTTGGTCAGAACATTTGTTCTAATTACATGTTGGATGAGTTCGAAAAAGGCTACAGTCTATTGCAAACCTTGGTCGTCAGAGGGCGGCACATTTTTCCTTATATGGCTTTAGTTAAAACTTGCTCACTCTAAAAGTCAAATTAATTGTGCAATCTTCATGACACTTTGCCAGAACATTTGTTATAAGGATATTTTGGATGCGTTAAAAAATGGTTCCGGTCTGTTGAAAAACATGGTCGCCATGGGCGGGGCATTTTTCCGTGTAATGGCTATAATTAAACCTTGTTTACTAACTCGAAGTCACATTTATGGTCCAATCTTAATGAAACTTGGTCAGCACATTTGATAGCTCGGCTGAGTTGACAAATGGTTAGGGTTTACATATTGCCACAAGGTATCGGGTCGTTTGTCCTTGTATGGCTATTGAAAACCTTGCTAGGAATCTAGAAGTCACATTTAAGTCCAATCTTTATGAAACTTGATCAGAACATTTGTTCTCCTGATATCTGGGCTGAGTCCGAAAATGGTTCTCGTCCGTTGAAAAAATGGCCGCCCCAGAGGGCTAGGCATTTTTCCTTATATGGCGGAAGTAAAACAATATTAATACTTTAGAAGTCGCCTTTATGGTCCAATCTTCATTACTTGTTTAAAACAATTGTTCTAATGAAAGCTATACTGAATTGAGAAAATGGCTGCAATAGAACATTTTGATAAGAAAAAGACTGCATTTTTTCAATGATGTGATGAAAGAACGGATAGGTATTTTCCAATGCATACTTTACTGAAACGACGTGAAGCAACGTTTCTTATAAGTAACGCAGCCACAATGCAACCATACATACAAAAGTAATGTTGAAACCTTCAAGAAAACATGCAGATGCTCAGCACATTTCTTGAAGTTACATCATAATTACATTATGATGTATGCTCTTAATACGCTTCATTAAAAATTATTTATCGTTTGGTGCTATTAAGACATATTATTGATTTAATCATATAATCTCGTAAGTATAACCAACCAATTATGCGGTTAATAATTATGTGTGTTTTGCTTTTGATACAGTAATTATATTACATATCAAACATTACTTACATAACATATCTAAAATCTGCATAAGGTTGTTCATTAATTTTATGTTGAACCCGCATACTGTTTGTTTTTATCTTTGATAAATCATCCTAAAACCATGTGATGCTCAGTATTTTGTTGACATAAGTGTACTTAAATCAGTGCTGTACCTTTTGCATAATGCCAAGCTAATTTCGAGAAATATTTCGCTCATTTGCCTCTAAAGAAACTCTATACAACTATTCAACCGAATAGAATATTTTCTTCAGTTTCTATCTGACTTCAATGACAGTGATTTTAACGAGTACACATATCTGTAAACAATAATTTATCGTATTAGTTTCAATTGTCTGTTTTGTAAACATCGGTGCTTAGTGATATTATCTGCGAGGGTTTTATTATGTAGAAATCCCACGATATCCACAAAATGTACATCAAAGTAACTCCGTTCATAAAATCTTCGTGGTGCTTTTTTCTTCTTCACTTGATGCATAACAATCTAGGCTTCCGGTGCATCCGTATCTAACACCCACACGATTTCCGCTTTGAAGCCATAGTATTCATTTAATCATAGAATCTCGTAAATACAAACGTTGAGTTATGCGATTTATATTAGCATTTATTTTTCCTTTTCATTCAGTAATTGAATTGCATGTCTTTTATTGCTTAAGATCTTTTTTTTCGAGCATTCTACTATTACTTTTGCGCGTTAGACTTAAAAGAATAAGATAATTAGTAAAAGTATTGACAAAACATACACGAATCCGCGTTGTACCTTAATTTAGATGTTAGGCTACTTTTGATACATCTTTCGCTATTTTGCCTAGAAAGAAAACACTTTCGAACTATGAACCCGTGTGCAGAATACAATAGTTTCCACAATTTCCAACTCACTTTTATGATTTCAACGTAAAAACATATTTGTGCAAAATGTTTAATATGTTTCGTTAGTCATTTTTGTTTACTTTGGTGCCTAGTGGTTTTATCTTTAAGGGTTATCTAGAAATCTAAAAAATACCCATCAATTAAGATAGCCATCAAAGAAACTCGGTCAGTACATTATTTGTGGTTCCACTCATTATCATTCACAAGCGTGCATGATAAGTGTCTAGCCTCCGGTGCATTCATATCTAACTCCAACACGATTTCTGACAAACCCGGAAAAAACCACCGCCGATGATTGGACAAGCAAACGATTTCAAACGCAGTCAACAGGTACTATCGATATCATTGTATTACCAAAAGACAATCGATATATCCAGGATTATCGCCCGTGAATACTCACATGCACCGCCATTACGGTACAGAATAACAATACAGGAACATATATGTTTGTATAGAACAAAAAAGGAAGTAAAGCGAATATATTTAATATATATATGAAAATTTAAATAGTTTATTTTATCGATTTGATAATCACATAATAGTTCGTATTTTTATATTCAATATTGTGATTAGTTATATGGTGATTAATATAACAAGTTTCATCTGCATGTTTTAAGAGTCATACAACTCAGCATGGATTATGCCTTGATTGTCATTTTACATGTTATATGAAGATGACGCCTGGAATCTTATCTTAATAAAGGCATCTACACATGTGCAGAAAAGGGTGTCACAGACATACCAATAAACACTTTTAATTCACACATGGGACATTGTTTCCCACTAAGCGAATGCTTTCGTGCCTCGTTCGCATGTGTTTTGTTTCAAAACCATTATCTTGCTTAAATTGACAATCCGTAATAAACAAACAAAAACATAGCTTATTTTGTTCGAGTTTTAAGTGTAAATTTTTTATCTTAACTTAAAATTATTACGTTTATGGAATGTATCGAACATAATTGTCACTCTTAAAGTTTACTTAAGGCTCCATATGTGTCATGTTGAACATTTTATCGTAACTTTATATTTTATTAAGAAAATAAAATAAAGCAAGAAATCAGTTAAGTAAATATTGAGATAAACACATAAAAATGTTTTTTTAGGCTATAGTCTTTGAGTCATATCTGTGGTCTGTTTCATTAATAAATATTGTGTGTTCGACTTCAGTTCGTGCGCATAATTAACTTAATTCACAATTAAATGATTCACAAACGTGTAACTTAGTTGGAGACCTTTGTAACTTTACAACTGTTATCATCCGTTGGGCAGTTAAGCTGACTATTTCGATTTCATACTCGTATAACTATTCACTTCTAAATCAACACATTCTCTTTAGATACATTGATAGGAGTGAATGGAACGTGTGAACTCATAATTTGTATTGCAAAATGATATAGCGACTAACGATGCAAACATTTCAATTGAATTGAATATATAATCCAGGTATTGCGTTTCAAAACTATAAACACGTCACGGTTCAACTTGTTGTATATCAACAACATTCTAAAAATCAACATATACTTTTTTTTAAACTTCAACACACTTTACAAAATTTCTCCGTGTCATGAATGCAACCGTTGCAGAACTGACGTGTGTGTTTCATTATAAACGTAACTCTTAGTGTGGCAAGAATTCATGTCTACACGATTGAATATAATTACAGAAATACAACACGTAACACAAATGGAAGGCCAACACTATTTATAACTTACTACCAACGTTCAAATTGTTTAGACAAATACTGAAAGGTAAATAAGAAAGCTATGATATATACATGGAATACATTTAATGGCAGGACGTTGTCAGTAAAATAAAAATACCGTGTGTAAATTACATAAATAACAATATGAACAAAACAAAATTGGAAGCCGATTGTTTACGACGAGTATAAATAAAGATAGGTTGTAAACAAGGTTCGATCATATCTTGCAAAGGAAGCCGCATTTGTGGCTGGCCCAAATGAAAACCTGATCGCATCAAATGTTTCATTGAATTATCACTCAAATGCCTATGCAATACAACATTATATTTGTTAACGCATTAAATGTTCTATCGTCTTGCTTCCTATCACTTCAATAAGGTGATTATATAAGAACACAATTAACACATTTGAAGTCAAATTGTTACTTATGAGTTTACACTTGACAAAGTGTAATTACACCATTTATTAATGAAATTTACATACGAGATACGCTGATTCAATCGTGTCTTTCAAACATTTATTTAATCCCATTTTATGTTTCTTTGAATTTACTTTGCACTCTACTAAAACCTGAACAACATGATGAATATCGTGAACTATTCGAGAAAGTAACTGAAAAATCTTTGGCAATTAATTGTGTGTAGTGAACATGATTGTTCCAAATGTATACACCCCATATGGTTTAAGGAATTTATTCTCAAGGGTTATAATTAGTCTAAATACTTTTTATTTTTTGTTGCATTTTGTTTATTTGTTTTTTTTTTATGATTGACATACACAAACTTGCGACTTCTTATATTACTTGTTTTATTTTTTTGCAAAGGTCCAATGTTCTGAAATAGTGTAGTTAGAATTGTTATTGCAGGTTATTTTGTCAAGTCAAGTTGTATCCGTCTATATATTTTAATTACATAATAGTCAAGTATTCTTTAAATGGCGTGCGTAAAATAAGGCTAGAATAGAACACTTTTTGTGAATAACTATATATCAGTTATGGATAGACAAGACCACACACACTTCTATTGAAAATAAATGTATGTACCATGTTATGTGAATGTTTAGAGTATATGCTGTCTGCATGTAACAAATTATGTAGCAGAAGATAAATCATTACCTGCAGCTCTAATGGGATTTTATGACAGGGCTGGTAAGTATACCAGCGTTTTCACTGCTTCTGGTATTGCAACTTAAATTCAACATGTGTAATATATATATATTACTTTGTTAATCGTTTAATCAGAGGTTGTTAGATCTATATGCGTTTATATAAAGTACGAATTTTGCCATTAAACAATCATTCATTTTATAGCTGTTTGCACTGTACTTTTAAGCATTTTAATATGTATATGCTCAATGAATTATTGAGCATTCCAATACATTTCAGATCAGTTAATGCAAAATAAATATTAGCAATAACGTAATTAGAAGTACAGAAATATAGCATATATATCACTTTGAAAAAAATCAGTTTTTTTCTTTCATTGAATTGTGTACGTACTAACATTAAAATGGCTGATGTAACGTTACACAACAATGTGAAGCATACAATTTACAACTAAACAGGGAAGTTATAACTTACGCTCATTCTTATTAAGGTCTTGATACAACTTTACCACTATTACATAATATATAATTAACGTGATTAGATCTACGGTAATATTGGATCTATTTGTTTTAACAAAAACAGTCTGCTTTGTTATTATTTTATGAAAATCAAATTAGTAAAATTCTTAAAAGCCCGGAGAGACGAGAGATCTTAGTAGACGTTTAAACATGATAGGGAGGAATACACAGAAACATAAACAACCAACTATTAGACCAGAGGTGTTTTACATTCTTATTTTATGATTCAATGACTCGTCACTGAAACCCAAGCACATACCGGAAAAACGATCAGTCTGAGACACTAACATTAAATTCAGTTATTGTATTTCAACTATATGCAGGATGCCTTTATTTCAATGCACGAGTTGGAACATTTTTGGGCGAAATAAATGCTTCTGATGTATTATTATTATTTAAAGTCTGGTATGACCAATAACCCGAGCAAAACGTGAACATAAACTCTTTTAAAATAGTACGCTCTAGACAATCATTTTACATATATTGCTGTTTACTCTAGTCCCAAATTAAGCCACCAATTCTACATAGGTTGGCGTCGGTATCAATTTCAAGCCTATTTCAATCTACCGTTATATATCTGCTTATTGAACTTTATGATAATAATATCAAAGCCACAACCTCTTTAATTGTCTAATTATGTCCTAAATAACGCTATTTTAGCTAGATTTATATAAACCTAAATCAATGACAATATCATCGTAAATTGAGATATATGCGTATGGTATAAAAAGTTTATTACTTTTAAACATTCACTTTCGCCCATGGACACTTGTTTATGCTAGTAATACGTTTCCGTTACAGAAAAAGCTTTTATAAAATTGCTGTTCATCGTCCTATGAAGAAAATACATAAATCAAAATACGCAACTGCGAAAGTACACGTCCAGGTTAATATGTCTTTTAACTTAAATAACACACGCAGCAATACTCTTCCAGTAAAGAGAATCGAGCTAAAATAATCGCTAAAACAGGCATAAACCTGCTAATTGCGAAAGCAAACGCATCAATTTGCATAAGTCGAAACCAAACACTCCAACATAGCATAATGCGCAAGTTGACTTAAGTATTTTAATCTTGCTGGCTTTTAATATCAAGTCTGGATTAAATAGGCTTATTTAACTTAAACATCAAACTATCTCATATACGATAATGGTTATTGTTGTTCCCGCAACAAGCCAGAGTATGCACTAAATTCCTTAGCTACAAATACATTGGTCTCACCTTAAAATCTTATCTTGACTAATTAAAATACCCGACATGCCTTTAAGGAAGCTGTGTATTTTCAATTTGTTGTTTTATACTCCTCTGTTAACAATGATATCTTAATCGACACCCTAATAGTATAATGCGACTTTAAATGAAATAAATTAAAAAGGAAACACAGTTTTTGGATATCAAGAATGCTTCCGTTCGTGTGTACATGATTTCAGAAAACGATACCATATTAGTACAGAATTCAGATCATCGTTATGCACCTCATAAAGAAACTTCACATATTGAAACCAATTAATCAGGACAGGTCACTTCTCCAATGCCATCTCAAAAGTGACACTTCTTTTCATACGATGACGATTTGTTTACTAGATCTGATTTTACGGATGACTGACGATATATAATGAAAGAAGCATTTCACGTTTTTGATTTGTGGTACTTACGTTTCCTGCTTGCGTCGCATTCGAACAAATGGTTAAGCCAATTTGTGTGATATGAATTGTGCAATGCAATTTAAAATGATACGTTTAAAAACACTTACAAAGCGTCATATTTGTTGGGGAGAGAATTCACGTTACCTTGAACTGACTACCAGCATCTGGTAACGATGGAGACATGGGTTGAATCGACGTTGACCGTGCGCGGGTCATGGTTGACATACGACGCTCCATTTTGTAATGTTTTGTATATTAGTTTTTACAACGTATGTACATCTGCGTGTATTATATTACAATGATGGTGTTATTATGAATTGTAATGTTATATGAATATGCAATCGACTCATACTATGTATTCATGGCTGTTGTTGTTTTCTATGTATTCTTATTATATATTTTATTGCGTCATTCCAACCCAAACTAAATTATTACGTACCAGTTTAGGTTTGCTTTCACTGTCCTGGTAATCAATCTAATTAAATTATAAGATGTTCCCTGTACAGGTGTGACAAATCTAGTGCTTGTGTAAATATGGTTTCTGTATTAAAATCATGTGATGTTTTTGTTGGTTTACAACTCTTTTTAAATTATGGGATGAGTGGAATTATGGGATAAGCACACATAAATGTTCCGATATAGACCAGTCCAACCAGTTATCGATGAAATATTGTTCTCTTATATGAAGATAAGCAGGGCATAGTAATAAAAGGTGATACTCATTTTCAATACTTTACACATTCCCACGTAATACTATAATCGTGTACGCTCTAAAAACAGATCATTTCAAACTATATTATGCGGTGCTATTAAGCCATAATATTCATTTTATCATAGAATCTCGTAAATAAAGCCATACCATTATGCGGGTAATATTAATTTGTTTGTTTTCTTTTGATCTAGTAATTGAATTTCATATCCAAAATTAATTACTTGACATATCTAACATCTGCTAACGATTTTTCATTTATTTAAACCCCGCATACTGTTCGTTTTCATCTTTTATAGGTCGTCCTAAAATCATCTGATGAACAGTTTTTGTTATCATAAGTAAATCTAAGTCAGTGCTGAATCTTCTGCATCTTATTTCAGGTGTCAAGCTGAGTTCGTTACATATTGCGCTTATTTGCCTCTTAAGACACACTGTGAAACTATTCAATCGAATAGAATATTTTTTCTTCAGTTTCTATCTGACTTCAATGATTGTGATTTTAACGAGAAGACGTATTTGTTAACAATAATAATGTTATTAATTTGAATGGTCAGTTGTGTAAACATCGGTGCATAGTGATATTATCTTCGATGGTTTTATTATCTAGAAATCGCATGATATCCACAATTAAGACATACATCGAGGCAAATAAGTGCATAAAATCATCGTGGTGATACTTATTGTGTTTCACTTGATGCAGTATCTAGGCATCCGGTTCAGTCATATCTAACACCCACACGAGTTCCGCTATCAAGCATTAGTATTCATTTAAAAATAGAATCTCGTAAATACAACCATTGAGTTATGCGATTAATATGAGCGTTCATGTTTTCTTTTGATTCAGTTATTAAATTACATGTTGTTTATTGCTAAAAATCTATTTTTCCGAGCATACTTCTCGTTTTTATTTGAACATGGACATTGGAAAACAATAACATTTTGGAAATTGTTGATGTTATGTTTGTTTCTGTTGATGGGATAGTGGTTGATCCTTTTTTTCTCAGAATGCTTCTCGTTTTTATTCTTGCTCGTTCGACCTTAAATAATAAAATGCACTGTTAAGTATTTTCAAAACCTACACAGATCTGTGCTGTACCTTATTGCAGATGTCGCGCTAATTTTGAAACATATTTCGTTCTTTTGCCTAGAAAGAAAACACTTTCACACTATGAAACCGTATGCAGAGTTTACGTTATTTTCTTCAATTTCAAACGCACTTTAATGACAATTATTTCAACGTCAAAACATATTTGTGAAAAATATTTTATATGTTTTATCAGTCATTTTTGTGAACATTTGTGTCTAGTGGTTTCATCTGCAAGGGTTTGTAGAAATCTAAAGATTAAGATAGCCATCAAAGTAACTAAGTGCAAACATTATTTTTGGTAACACGCAAGTTCATTCACCAGTGTGCATAAGTGTTTAGCCTCCGGAAATTCTTTTAATACTCCCACATGATTTCCGTCAGAACCAGGAACACCCACCGCCGATGATTGGACAAGGAAACGATTTCAAACGAAGTTAACAGGTACCATCGATATCATCGTATAACCTATACACAATCCAAGAGATTGATAACTCCCGGATTACCGCCCCCTGAATACTCGCATGCGCCGCAGTTACGGTACTGAATAACAATACAGGGACCTGTGATGGGATATGTTTGTATAGGTCCATGAGCAATAAAAGGATGTGAAGAAATTATATTTGATATATTTGAAGATTTAAATAGTTTCTTTTATTGATTTGATTATCACATAAATATGTTTATCAGTTATTTGGTGATTAATAGAAACAAGGTTCATCTGCATTTTTTAAGAATCATAATACTCAGCATAAAATGAGCCTTGATTGTCAGCTTACATGTTATATGAAGGTGACGCATTGTTACGTATCTTATCTTAATGTGCAGAATGTGGTGTCACAGACATACCAATTAACACTTTTAGTCCACACTTGGGACATTGTCTCCCACTGTGCGGATGCTTTCGTGCCTCGATAACAGATTTTTTTTGCAAGACCAATCTTGCTTAAATAGACAATCCGTAATTAACAAGCAAAAAAACCACTCATTGTGTTCGAGTTATAAGTGTTAATTTTAAATCTAAACTTAAAAGCTCAGTTTAATTATCCTAAGGGATATTAAATCATTATAACTCTCTGATTATACTCCTTTAATTGACGTTTCGGCATACTGCCTTTATCAAAACAATGGAAATTATATGTTAACTACATTTTAACGTCTTTTGACTGCACAATTTAAATATCAAATTATTATTTAAATAATTAATTATTTAAATTGTGCAGTCAAACGACGTAAACATTTCTAAACTTAAAATTGAAAAATATAAAAAAATACGTTTATGAAATGTATCAAACATTATTGGAACGGTTTATGTTTATTTAAGGCTCCATATGTGTCATGTTGAATATTGATATTTTAAAGTTATATTTTATAAATAAAATAAAGCAAAACATCAGTCCAGTAAATATTGAGGTATACACAAAAATGGTTGTTTAGGCTATAGACTGTAAGTAATATATGCGGTCTGTATTATGAATAAATATTGTGTGTTCGTGTTCAGTTCATGTGCATCTATAATGTGATTCACAGTTAAATGATTCACAAACATATAACGTTGAACTTGATTGGAGATCTTCGTAACTTGACAAATGCAACCGTTTGGTAATTAATCTGACTGTTGTAATTTCACACTCGGATATTCACTTCCAAATAAACACATTCTTTTTAGATACATTGGTAGGATTAAATGGAACGTGTAAACTCAAAATTGTATTGACACATGATTTAGTGACTAACAATGCAACTATTTCAATTGAATTGAATAAATAATCCAGGTATTACGTTTCAAAACTATTAACACGACACGGTATAACATGCTGTATATCAAAAACATTCTTAAAATCAAGATATACATTTTTAAAACTTAAACACACTACACATTGTGTCCATGTTATGAATGTTATCGGTGCAGAAATGGCGTGTGTGTTTCATCATTAACGTAACTCTAATTGTGGCAAGAATTCATGTCAACACGATTGAATATATTAACAGAAATACAACACGTAACACGAATGGTAGGCCAACTCTATTTATAACTTACTACCAACGTTCAAATTGTTTAGGCAAATACTGAAAGGCGTAAAAAGAATGTTAGGATATACAAATTGAATACACTTAATGGCAGGACCTTGTCAGTAAGATAAGAATACCGCGTGAAAATAAGGAGAACTACACTAATGAACAATACGGGCATAAGGAAATTGGAAGCTGATTGTATACGACGCATATTAAAGTGATATTATGGGCTTCTAACAGTTTATAGGTGTCTATCGCAACCGTTGTTTATTTTTGGTGTTTTCACTTCATATACACTTATATTTGTTACTGCAGCATCAACATACTAAAACAATATCCCGGAAAGAACAAAATAATGCATTTGATTATCAACCGTACTTTCGTTTGACAACTGATCATGCATGTAAGATGTTAACCTAAATTTAGTTTTAGTGCAGATTCGTTCATACGACACAAAGACACAATTTTGCGGATCATTTCGGCTTAGAGGACTGGGTGAGTCATGTAAAATATCGTATATAAAATGTGTGTTTTATAAACAACTGGTAGCAAGATGAGTTGCAGATAATTGGTCAAAAACCACATTTCAACTAACTCTTTTGACCTGCTAATTTTTTTCAGCTCAATTCAACAATGAAAAATGCCAATAGTATCAGTTTAAAAAAGATAGGTTTAAAGATTCATTGATATATTGCAACGAAGCCGCATTAAAGGCTGGCCAAAATGAAAATCTGATCGTGTCGATTGTTCCATTGACTCATCACACAAATGCCCATGCAGTACTTAATTTTTTGATTACTCGTTTAATGCTCTATCGTCTTTCTTCGTATTACCTCAGAAGATCGATTATATGAGGACACAATTAACACATTTGAAGTTAAATTGTCACTTAATGACTATACACCTGGATACGCATTGCACGTTCTATTTATGAGATTAACCTACAAGATACACTGATGCAATTGTGTCGTTCAAATATTTATTATATCCGAGTTTTTGTTTCTTTCAATTTACTTTGCACTCTACTAAAACATGAACAGAATGATGACTATCGTCAACTTTTCGAGACAATAACTGAATAAACTTTGGCAATTTATTGTATCTATGTTAAGTCAAACTGATTTTTCTAAATGTACATACGCTTTATGATTTTATGATTTTATTCTCATGGACTAATATAAGTCGTAATAATTTTACATTTTTGCAAAGGTAAATTTGTTATTTATGGCTGAAATACAAAAACTTGCGAATTATTATCTCAATTGTTTTATTGTTGTGCAAACAGTCCAAAGTTCTAAAACAGTGTAGTTAGAATTGCAATTGCAGATTTTTTTGTCAAATAAAGTTTATCCGTCTATATTGCTGTAAATTGCAGAATTGGCGGGTATTTTTTAAATGGCATGCGTAAATTAAGGTTATAATAGAACATTTGTTTATGAATTACTATGTATCAATTACGTAACTTATGGATAGACAGGACCACTCGCACTTTTATTGAAAATAAATGTTATTTGAACGTGTTGCTTATATCCTGTTTTCATGTAACAAATTATGTAGCCGAAGATTACACATTGCGTGCAGATCTAATAGGATTTTATTACAGGGCTGCTTTGTATTTCAGCGCTTTCGCTGCCTCTGTTATTGCAAGTTTTAGTCAACAAGTGTGATATACATTACTTTATTAATCGTTAAATCAGAGGTTGTTAGATCTATTTGCGTTTATATAAAGTACGAATTTTGGTATAAAGCAATAAATAGCTGTCTGCATAGTGATATTAAGCATTTTATGTGTTCAGTGCATTATTGAGCATTCCAATTCCTCTCAGATCCGTACATGCAAAATAAGTTTTAAGCAAAAACGTAATTAGAAGTAAAGGATCTATTTCTTTGAAACAAAAAAATATGTTTTTTCTCTTTCATTGAATTGTGTACGCACTAACATTAAAAATTGCTGATGTAACGTTACGCAACTTCTTGAAGTATACCATTTACAACTTAACGGGGAAGTTATGATTACGATTGTTATGATTCAGGTCTTGAAACAACTAATTACATAATTTATAATTAACGTGATTAGATCTATAGAAATATTGGATCTATTTATTTTAACAAACACAGTCTGCTTTGTTCTTATTCAAGTGTTCTTTTTTTTTTTTTTTTTTTTTTTTTTTTTTTTTATGTTTTTTTTTTTTTATTCAATATAATACATACAATGTATACATGAATATATACAACATAGTGATTGTACAAAGCAATAAAGTTCAGACATGTTATACAAGATATGCTAATATGTATTTTTTTTAAAGAGAAAAGAAAAAAAAAATAATAGAAGAATTGTTATGAAAAATGATGAGTTGTATAAAGTCGGAAGAAAGCATACTGGACTTGTGTGTTTCGTTGTATATTCAAAATGATCTTATAAGATTGAAAAAAAAACATACAAAAATATTTTAGAAAGATAAACTTACATTAGAGTGAAATGTATATAAGTGGACAAACATCATGAGAATTTAATCCGATTCCATTTTTGTTCAAAGTTTTGTAATGTGTCATTACTGAGGGCTATTTCTTTCTCAATCTGGACTTTAAGTTTAAGACTATGGATAAAACAATTAAAATTTGGTACTTGTTTTTTGAGCTTCATGTGAAAGATGAACAATTTCATCATTATAAGAATAAAATTCACAATATTATTACAATCTTTTGATTTCAATGAGTAAATTCCGAAACTTACATTTAAGAAAGATAGTTTAACGTTTAGTTGCTGTTGTTCAAGAAAGGATGTTAATTGATTCCAAATAGGCTGGATGTGTTTGCACTCCCAAAACAGGTGTTCTATAGTTTCGATGTTTTCACTGCAGAAGTCACACAGATTTGAGTTAGATAATTTGCATTTAAAGAGATATTTATTTGTAGCTATAATTCTATGGATGTATTTATATTGAAAATTTCTCAGAGTGCTTTCAATAGTTGCTTTATATGGCATGGTAAATATGTGTTTCCAATTAAGTTCATGTACTCCGAAAAGGACTTGCCATTTATGGGTTTTTGAGTTTTCTGTAGGGTTTTTAATTTGTAGTGTGTAAAATATTTTATTTGTTTTGTTTTTTCTTCCAAGTATTTTTTCTACGAATGTTGTTTGAGTACATGGTGTATTATTTGTATTGATTTCAGATTTAATATGTATGGGTATGCTTTTGATTAATGTGTAGTACTTCAGAAAATTATTTGAAGGTATTCCGTATATGTAGCATATATCATTAAAAGAGTAGAAATCCTTAATTCTGTAGTCATATAATTGGTCGACATATTTAATGCTTCGTTCAAACCAATCTTTATAGAAAAACGTCTTATTGTTTGAAGTTATGTCTTTATTGTTCCATAGAATAGTTTTACTGCTTGTTTGGGTTTCTAGGTTTTGAGTGACATCACTCCATGCTGATAGAACATCAGACAGAAATATGTTTTCGTTTGCAATTTCATGTAAGATAGTATTGCTGATGTTACATTCAAAGAGTAAGGAGTCACCATATTTTTTTAGAATTTTCTGATAGAATAATTTCCATTTACTTGTATTGGCATTATCTAGGTATCTTTTAACCCAGCTGCATTTGATTGCATTCAAGAATGAGTCAATGTTCGTTAATTGGATACCTCCATTTTCTACAGATTGAATTAACTGAGTTCGTTTTATTTTATCAGGCTTACCGTCCCATATGAAATTAAATATTGCTGATTTTATATCGTTAATACTATCATTTGGTGGATTTGGGAGGACTGTTAATACATAAATTAATTTAGGAAGTGCAAACGTTTTCAATACTGTGTTTTTTCCGATAAGTGTAAGTTTACGGTGATGCCATGATTTTAAGCAGTTTTTAAAATTCTGTAATTTAGGTAGTATGTTTTTAAGAACTGTATCTTTTTCATTATTTGTGAAAGTAATTCCTAATGTTGTGGCTTCATCGGATGTCCAATTAAATTTCATTTCTTTTTTATATTGGACATTATTTTGTTTTAATTTACCTACTCGTAGCACAGTACATTTACTTTTGTTTAGTTTCAGACCCGATGTCATTCCGTAAAGGGTTAGCGATTCTATTAGGTTATGGAAAGAATCGTAATTGTCGTTTAAAAAATAAGTTGCATCGTCAGCAAATAGGGACTGTTTGATTTCTTCGTCAGGTTCTAGTGATATGCCTTTTATGTGTTTATTTGATTGGATGTGATGTGATAGATACTCGATGCAGATAATAAACAGCGATGATGAGAGTGGACATCCTTGTCGAACCCCTCGTTCGATGTTAAAACTGTTTGAAAAGAAGCCATTGTTAATGATTAAACTGTTAATATCGGTATAGAATAGTTTGACCCATTGAATGAGACTTTCACCAAAGTTCATATTTTCTAAGCAAGAGAACATAAATGAATGATCAAGCGAATCGAATGCCTTTTCGAAGTCTGCAAAGAATATTAGACCAGGATTATTTGAATTGTTGAAATAGTTTATGCATTCTTGGATAAGACGAACGTTTTCACCAATGTAACGTCCTTTTATGAAACCAGATTGAGATCTTGAAATGATTGCTGGTAATATTTTTTTTATTCTGTTTGCTATACTTTTAGTTGCAATTTTATAATCATTGTTTAGTAAACTAATCGGGCGCCAGTTTGATAAGGATTCTAAGTTTTTTCTAGGTTTTGGAATAAGTGATATAATACCTTGTTTTTGTAGCGTAGTTAAGTTTTCGTTGTTAAATGAATAGTTTAGTGAATTAATTAGATGTGTTTTTATATCATTCCAGAATATTTTATAAAATTCGATTGTGATGCCATCAGATCCTGGGCTTTTGTTATTTTGCATATCTTTTAGGGCTAATCCACATTCATATTCATTAAGCAATCCGTCGCACAGTTGTTTTTCCTCTTCGTTTAAAGCGTGATGTGTATTTTTAAAAAGGGTGTTATTTTCAACATTTTTTCGTTTATAGAGAGTTTCGAAAAATAAACGTTGTTCTTCTAGTATTTGAGTCATGTTTGTTATATCTTTGCCATTGACTACTAATTTGTGTACAGTTTTTTGTTCACTTCTACGTTTTTCAATGTTTGCAAAGTATTTTGTATTTTTTTCATTGTGTTCAACATGCTGTGCACGCGCTCTTAGTATTATTCCATTGAGACGTGTATGATAGATTCCATCTAATATTTGTTTTTTTAATGTTATTTCATTTTCAATGTCGGTGGTATCATTTGTGTTTGTTTGGTGCAATTGTTTTTCAAGTGTTTCAATCGTTTTGATGGTTTCAGTTTCAAGTTTGTGTGTTTCTTTTTGTTTAAATGATGTGTATCTAATTGTTGTGTTACGTATATTTCCTTTAATTACTTCCCATAAGGTGTTTGGGTTTGCATCTTTATTATTTTGAACTGTATTTAATATTTCCTGTTTTATTTGTGTTTGATATTGTGTATCCAATAAGATGCTGTTGTTAATTTTAAAGTATCCTGGGCCTCTTTCAGGTTGTATATTATGCAGTTTAAGTTCAACTAGAGAGTGATCAGTCATAAATCCTGGTTTTATGTTACATGTGTCAATAATGTTGCAAAGAGATTCAGATATTAAAAAATAGTCTAGTCTACAAAATATTGTTGGTTTTGTGTTTGAGTGCCAGGTGAATTTGCTTTCGTTTGGGTATACTGTACGCCAGATATCTATCATATTGTAGTTTTCAATTATGTTATTTAAAATATTTCTATTTTTAGGATGAGTATAAAGGTTTCCATTCTTTTTATCTAATAATGGGTTCAGGACAGTATTGAAATCACCACCGATTATAATATTTTTATCTTGGTTATTAATTATAATGGATTGTAATGTTTCGTAAAATGTGGAGTCATCTATGTTAGGACCGTAAACGTTGATTAATGTTAGTTGTGTTTCATGTATTTTGATTTCTATACTTGCTAGTCTGCCAATTATTATTTCGTTAAGGTTATCAACTGTAATCCCTATGTTACTTTTTATCAGAAAGGCAATGCCTTGTTTATTAGTATATTGTCCACTGAGGTAGATGTCCCCGTCCCATTCATCTTTTAAGGTTTGTGCTAAAGTTTGTGTCAAGTGACTTTCTTGTAATAAGCATACATTATATTTGTTTTCGTCTAACCATTTGAAGATTTTTATGCGTTTATCTTTGTTGTTTAGCCCTTTTACATTTAAAGTACATAGTTTGATCATTCAAAAAAATTGGAGGGTGATGTAAATGATAATGTGTGTGTGCTTGTCCAGTTAGTTTCCATTTGAAAACGTGTCCAGTTGGTTTCTTTTATAAGAAGTAAGATGTTTATACAAACAAACAAAAATAGAAAAAAAAAGTTAGGGATACAAAAGGATGAATATTCCATAAAAAAGAAGAAGTAAAAAAAAATAATCACAAATGTGAGACTATAACAATAATAAACGACTGGTCTCCAATAGAGACATAAAAAGCGCATTTCCGTACACTGGAAATACACAAACTAATTGAATTAGTGATCTGAGATACAAAAAGTATATATGTGTAACACCTTATATTATATGGTAGCTTATAATAATAATAATAGTAATAATAATATTATAGCAAACAATGAATATGCTAGTTCTTTTCTTTTTTTTTAATCCATTCGTTTTTGCTCCCATATAGACCGCGGCATTTCAACGACGCAGTATTTATATCATTCATTGACAAAAATAGGTGGCATTAAGTTATAAAGATAGTGTTTTTGTCACTTCTTCAAAAGATAGTTTAGTGAAATAGAAATAAAGGTCAGATAAGTACACTGTACACAACGCTTCACAATCCAAGTTACGGAAACAGCTATTTCATAAAAAAACACCTTGTGTTTTGCTAAACATTATCATCTGAGAGAAGATTTTTCTTCTAAACAAACATGCATATATTAAAGGAAACAGCACAAAAAACGTTATATGTACAAACAAAATACAAATATTATGTTTAGGGATGATGACTAAATACGGTTTTGTCAACATCGTAAAATGCAGGATGACTCTTTGAAAAAAATCACTGTATAGTGAAAGTCGTTTTCTACCTTATATATTTAGCATTATAAGTGTACGTATCCTGGTTTCCATATGATGTAGATTAATATTCAGTATTTAAAAAGAGTCGATCAACTAATGTATTGCTATCGACATCAACATTTAACTAGTTACACATTACCGTGTGTGGGGGGGAGTATGTGGGTGTGTGCGCGCTTGTTGTGTGCGTGTGTTGTGCTGGTGCGGGTTTGTGTGTGTAAGCGCAAGTTTGTGTATGCGTGTGTGCGCGCATGCGTGTGTGCGTGTGTACTTGCGTGTGTGTGTGTGTGTGTGTGAGAGAGCGTGTGTGTATCCGCACGTGTGTGTGCGCGTGCGTGCATATGTGTGCGCATGCTTGAATGTGTGTGTGTGTGTGTATGTGTGCTGGTTTTACTTTGCGTGCGCGCGAGCGTGTGAGTTTTGGGCATGCGTACGTGTATATGTTTGTGTGTTTTGCGTGTAGGTTTTTGTGTGTGTGTATGTTGTTATAATTATTAAGCATTGATTACAATAATAACTACATAAATATGGCTATTGTAATTACAAAATATTGTTAATATCAAGAGACATATGTTCTATAAAAAAAAACGAAATGTATGGTAAAGCTGTAAAATAACAGATGTACACAGGTAATTTTTCACATCCGTCTCTTTGTCGATCCAAATATACGAAAACGAAATATGCTTAGATCGACTGACGGATACTCACGCGTTTATTAAATAAAGAAAGAATTGATAGGAGTTATCTACATTTGGAATGTAAATCTCATATTTTATTTAGTCTGTATCCGGCCGTCAGTTAATCTAGTTCCGAAAAAAGGATGAACTAGACTAACCACCGGATGTGTTTAAACTATCAAACTTATGAGCGTTAAACTCTCAGTAGGAAAGTTGTATTTGGTAAAAATGAGTTCAAAAGAAGTTTAATCACAACATAAGTGATGTGGCATTATAGAGCAAGTCTAATTTACAGATTGCATATATCTGCATATTTAGAACATAATTTCGGTGATCTATATTATTAGCACCGCACGCTAAATATACATCGATGGCATAAAAACAGTGTTCATATGTGTGGAATTATAACAATGCACGTGTAAAATGCATAATGTCAAGTATAAATAAGTATGTACAGCTACATTGGCAAATTATAACCTTTAACACAGTATTGTTGTTTTATACTTAATTTACTTGATTTAAACGTGGAATTTATTTTATTTAATACGAGTAGGGGTATGGGTAATGAGTTATGAGTTATACAGATAAATATAATCAGAGACAGTGTAGATGTCAAGGAAAGAGATGCACAAAGATTATAGTAAAAGCATATACAGGTTTTTGTACTTCTAAGTTGATAAGAAAGCAGTATTCTTAATCAAATATTTAAATTATGTAAATAATGAACTATGAGAAACCCAGTGTTGAGGGTTGCTAGTTATTATTGCAGAGTAAATGTTTGCTTTATATTTTACCTTATTTCTTCTGATAACGTGTCTCGCATTCACAGTATACTAAATACTTTATTTTATTTTATAAAATTACAAATGATAATATAACAGTCTCAAAAGCGGAAAAAATCAAGCTAACAGCAACAGATGCACATATTCTAAACATGTAAATTGTAGGTTTTGTAGTTATGTGTTCTATTTAAAAAACAAACAAAAAAGTTATCACATTCTCATAAAAAGTAATATAAACAAGCAGGAGACAACTTAGGTTGTGCAATTATCATATGCTTAATTAAGATATTGCTAGGAAGCTTTCTGCACAAATACAACATATTTATTAGTGCTTCCGTTTTGGTCCGGCATCTGAGATTACCAAGACGTACGCTATATGTATATAATTGTGTTGTTGTATTTACATTATTTATTGATTAATATTACTATATTTTGTGTACTTATACCTTAGTTTATTAAAGTAAGTTATGGTTTAATAAACACAAAGGACAGTTATGCACATTTTGATTAGATACATAATTATATCTCGTTCTCTATTGAGCGCCTCCATCGCTGTCAATTATGTGCAGATGACCGGAGGTTCCTATCGCTCGATGACACCTTCCTGGCGTAGGTATTGTCTTTACTCGGCCATGGCTTGCTAAGCAATGTATGGTACTGATCAAAATGTATCTGCTCGTGTCGTTCACTGCCTTTGTATTTAGCGAACAGTTTCCCTTCGTAGGACCATGCTTTTTCTATACGCGTAGGCTCTTTCAGGCGCAGTGATGCAAGAACCTCTGCATTTGTTTTGGTGAGATCTTCGTTTATGAATATACCAGTGCCTTTAAGAAGTTTCGCTCGTTTCATGATGTCTATTTTGGTCTGCCGTCTCACAAATTTAACAATGGCTGGTCTGTTTTTGGTATGCGTGAATTTTCCGAGCCTGTGTGCTACATCAATATCTCTGTATTCTATTTGGAGTCCCAATTTTTTATTCAACAGATCAACCGATTGTTCAGCAACAGCCTGCGAAGTTTGTCCGTCTATGTCGTTCGGAAGGCCAGTAATTCGGACGTTGTTTCGACGACCGTATTGCTCCAGGTCGTTAAGGCTGGCTTTATGCGCCTGTTCTGAAGAGTGTTCTTTTTGTTTTAACGATTCGATTTCGTTATTTTTTGTCTCGAGTTGTTGCTTGAGTGACTCGACCTCTTTTGCTTGGTCGAACATATTGCCTTCGATTATTTCGATTCTTTTTATAACTGAGCTGAGTAGTTTTTCTTTAAGTTCATCAAGTGTTTCTCTAATGATATTTTTTATGAGTGCACTGTCGTCCTTTGTTAAAACATTTGACAATTTTGAACTGATTTCTTGTAGACGCTTTTCGATAGATGTTTGCGATTGATCTGTTTGCATTTCCGTTTCTTTACTTGTCATATATTCCGTCAGGCTTTTCTGGCTTTTTTGGTGGGATACAGTTTTATCGTTTTTTTTCTTTTTATTTTGCCTCTTGGTTTTATTTGATGTTGTAGGTGTTTCGAAAACTTGTGTTTCTATTCTGCTATCGTCCGTTAAAGCACTTTCACTGGCTGTTGATGAATGGGGCCTTTTATTCATTGTTTTTAATCATAACTGAGTGGTTTTACATAAGTCACTTTTATAAAAACGCAATAATCCCGTTACAAACACCGCCCTTGCTCGGTCACCCTCGACTGATCCTCTTTACTTATTGTACCTATTGTCCGATATTAAATCGCTTATCAAGCTGTTGTTTGGTAGGTAATTGCAATGTTCAGTCATGCGTGACGAACTACCGGTAAACTAGAAGGTAGGTGGTGGACCGGTTTTTCAATCCAAATAATCCAATGAACTCAATACCCCACCTGCCGCCATATGCCGGCAGAAAAGAAAAAATTATTAATACTGCATGTGTATTTTTATACAGTTTTCTAACTTATCATACTTGCGTTTCGCTCTTTATTCTATACGTTTATCCATTCAATTTCACCATATAAACACTCAGATCACTAAAATTTATTTTATTTTACTCCATCTAGTTTTTTGTTTTGATTTCACCGGAACCGGAACTCAAACCTCGGAACCGGAACTCAAACCTCTTCAAGTGTTCTTATTCATGGACATCTAATTAGTAAAATTCTTCAAAGCCTGGAGAGCTAAGTGATCTAAGACGACTTCTAAACAGGCATGATGGGGATGAATACACAAAACATAAACATTCAACTGTGATACCACAGGTATTTTACATTCTTATTTTATGAATCAATAGATATTCAATTAAACCCATGTACATACTGTTACAGCGATCAATCTGAGACACTGACATTTACAATTCAGTTATTTTATTTTGAACTTTCAGGATGCTTTTATTCAAATGCACGAGTTGGAAAAATTTTGACTCAATAAATGCACCTGATGGAATTGTTATTACATAAAGTGTGGTATGACGAATAACCCCGGAGAAAAGTGTAAATAATTGAATGAAAATAGTACTTTCTAGACAATCAAATAACACATATAGCTATTTACCCTAGTAGCAAATTGAGCAACCAATTCTACATAACAGTCAGTCTACCGTTATATATCTGTTTTTGAACCAAAGCCTCAACGGCTATAATTAGCTATTTTTGCATGAACCTAAATCAAGGACAATATCATCGTAAATCGACATGTTTACATGCGTATGGTATTGTTAATGGATTACTTTTCAATATTCACGTTTTCCCATGGACACATTTTTTTCGCTACTTATACTTTTTTCGTCACGCGAGAAGTTAAAACTAAAATTGCTGTACATCGTCTTATGAAGAAAACAAATTTATCACAAGTGCGTTTAAAAAAAAGTGCGAAAGTTCACATCCCGGTTAGTATTCTTTTAAGTTTAATGATACATGCATCAATACTCCTCTAGTAAAGCAAAAAAAAAGAGAGAAAAGAAAACCAGAAAAGTAGGCATAAATCTGCTTATTGTGAAAGCAAACGCATACCTTTGCATAAGTCGAAAACATACGCACCAACATACCAGGATGCACCAGTTGACGTAAGTATTTTTGTTTACCTTAAATATAAAGTCTGGATAATATAGGCGCATTTTAGTTAACTATCTCATATCGGTTAATGGTTATGGTTGTTGTCGCAACATGCCAGAGTATGCACTAAATGCCTATGCTACAAATACCTTGGTATCGCCCTAAAATCTTATATTGGCTAATTATAGTACCCGATATGCATTTAAGGAAGCTGTGCAGTTTCATTGTGTTGTTTTATACTACCCCATGATCGGCAGATAATAAATTAACATTTGTTTAATGGTGAGCACAGTTGGAGACGTTAAGTCTCCAGAACGTTGCTTCTGTTTTCATCTTTTGTACACAAAAACAAATAAGACCATTTCCTTAAATGTTTTCAAATTGGATGTTTGTCTTACCGACGGAAAAAAATAGCAGCATGGGCATCGGTAAATAATAACATTTTGGAAACTGTTAGTGTTAAGTTTTTTTTCTATACATTCGATTTCGGGTAACGTCGATAGGGAATGTTTCATTCTCGCGAAGCATTTCGAACATAATTAAATGATTTTCTTAAAAACGATATAGTTATAATGCATAGGCCCTCTTATAAATGCATTCGGTTAGTTGATGGACAAAAGCTTGTTTGTGTGTTTAATTTACGCAATGAATTACCTTCTACAGTGGAAGAATTTTCAAGTGCTCAAGAAGGTTTAAAGGTCAGAGAATGAACCGAAATTTTATTCACAACACTAGTTTGTTTCTTCAAAATATAATGTTATAAATCAACGGTAAAATAATGGATAGTTACTGTAAAAGTATATGTCATTTTCATAGTCGACATTCATATTTTATTTACAATTGTGATTACGGTTTACTCATTTAACTAAATATTTACACAATTTTAAGATACAGGGTCATCAAAAAGAGCCTTAATGATGCCGAATTATTTAAATGCAATACAATATAATAATTATTTAAACAATTTATACAATTAATACAGAACTTGTATCGCTTGTACGTGCACAATTATCTGCTTGCACTTTTGCATTGAATTTTGTGATTGTCTCTGCTATATAATTAGGAATACATTAAGCAATCTTTTTTGATTTTTAAAGGCAATTTCTGTTATAGTGTTTGCAAACATATGAGTAATACAGCTCCTTTAAAATTCAGGAAAGTTGCAAACAGCATGTTTGCCAATAATCATTATATAATCATCTGTATTACGCAATTGTTTGTTATAGAAACTGTATTGAATAGATGACTGACTTTTAATAAAGTGAACTCATTGCCTGTTTTGTGAGTCTATGTTTCAGAATACGTGTCTCACAATGTAGTTTATGAACTCATGTAGAAATACATAAATTAATCCAAATAGTCATCGATTGCAGACAAATGCAAATGAAAGCACTGCACGTTGAAAGACTGCGAGTTGCAATACATTTTTAAGTTAAGTTTACTGGCACGTCGTGAAATAAAGGCATTTTCAATCAAACTTGCTCTATATGATTAATATTTCAAATTAAGGTAAAATAATCAATACTGACATCGTTAAAATTTATATCTTAATTGACGCCCTAATAGCATTATTCGACTTCAAATAAAACAAACTATGTAGTTGAACATAATTTTTTGGATATCAAAATGCTTCCGTTCGTGTTAACAAGATTTCAGAACACGATATCATATAAGTACAGAATTCAGATCATCGTAATGCATCTTAGAAAGAAACTGTACCATACTGAAGCCAGTGAATCAGGACATGTCACTTCCCCAATGCCATATCAAAAGGGACACTGCTCTTCATGAGATGACGATAAATTAACTAAATCTTTTTATACGGATGATTTCGAAGATAATTATGTAATGATAGAAGCATTTCACGTTTTCAATTTTAGACTCCAACTATCTTCGCATTGGAACAAATGGTTAAGCCCATGTTTGTCATATGAATCGTGCAATTCATGTTGATAAGATACGTTAAAATTACTTACAAAAACTCATACTTGTTTGGGAGGGAATTTACGTTACCTTGACCTGACTACCAGTATCTGTTAACGATGGAGACCTGGCTCGAATCGACGTTGACCGTGAGCGGGTCATGGTTGACCTACGGCGCTCCATTTTGTAACGTTTTAAAAAATAGTTTTTACAACGTATGCACATCTGCGTGAATTAAAGTGAAATAACGGTGTAAGTATTAATTTTTATGTTATATGAATATGTTATCAAATCATACGATGTTTTCATAGTTGTTATTGTTTTATATTTATTCTTTTATTTTGTCATTCCACTCCGAACTAAATTATGAAGTTTTAGTTGCGGTTTGCTTTCAATTTCCCGATAATCAATCATGATCATATGTGTTTCATAAAATGACAATATATCTTTTCATCCAAGGTTATAGAACCAATTATAGTATAATTAAAATTAAGATCACTATACTGCAACTATAAAATTGTGGAAGAGGAGAGCTCACTGCGCAAGTGTCATCTCAAAAGCGATAAACGTTTTGGATTTGTAAACCGCGCCTATTGACGGATTCTTTACACTGGACAAAAACTAATTCTTGCCATATGAGTCATGCAATTTAGGAAAAAATTGAATAAGATGTTCCCTGTACAGCTGTGACTAATCTAGTGCTTGTGTAAATATGGTTTCTGAATTCCAATCATGTGAGGTTTATGTTGTATTACAAATCTTTTTAACTTTTGGGATGAGTGTCAGTTCCGGAATGCCGTCAGATTGATTTAAACCCCAAATGACTATCAAGTGACCGTAAAATATAACTACCTATTTACATATCACCACCGGTGACGCAGACGGCCTTATGATGTTTTTTTATAAAACCAGAGTCACAACTGGTCATTTATTTGTTGTCTGTTACTCCCTTCTTGAAATCTTTTGGCAGTCTTGTTCTCACTGAAAGTTGTATGAATATGCTGACACCTGCGACCATATCCATATATCAGATGTGGAAAATGTGGACAATGCTACAGGTACAATTTCAATGTCAGAACATTTCACTCATGGAAAGTAAATTTTATGAAAATATATATTCATGGATAAATAATATTTAAAGGCATATTGTGACCATACGTTCTTCAACAAATTTCGTTGGCGCCATCCTAATCGAATCCTTCGCTGTCGATAGTTGTTGCTACCTTAGTAGTTACACATGATTGACCGCCATCTGGTTATTGGAATGGGAGCATAAAATAAATTGATGAAATTAGGAGAAACAAATTAAACCAATGTCAGGTTCATAGATGGTTATCTAACAAGCAATGAAAAACGAGCTTAGAAATAGAAAACAATTGGCGCATGCGCTGATTATATTTCAATTTGCTATGGAACACGCGATATAAATGGATATATATTTGTTCTATCTCGCTCTCTAATTTCTTCTTCGTGTATTTACAAACACGCATGTGGCGTTTATTTACAAACGTCATTGTTGTATTTCTCAAAGCAATATCAATTGAATTGGGTATATTATATAGTTTCCGATAATATGAAGTACAACATTGGTAATTCCATGATTACAGGTTAAGCAGTCTGAAAATACAAGGACGTTTCACTTCATTTTGAAAGTTATTGCTCATGCCATAAAATAAAACAATTTTGAGTGCGGTTATTGCTTTCGGTATTTATGAAGGCAATGCTCACGATATTGGATAGTTTGACTCTGTATAACTTATTGAATTTAAGAAATTGTGTGACATTAACCCTCGATATCAACACAACTTTCATTAAAACACTACAAAGGTAACACATGGTGAGCTGAACTTGTCATCGCAGAGAATTCGAATAAAAGACGAAGTTGATTCGTAAAGACTTTACAATTGGAGTGAGTATTCGTGTAAGAAAGCAAATGAATAATCCACAAATATTAAGTGAAAAGCAAGACGTACACAACATACACAAGACAAATTAATTTACTTTACTAAACTAGTAGCACGTGATTGTAATGTTAAAACGCTACAAACATTTTCAATTTATGTTTTTTCCAATCTAAACATGGTGTACGTTCCTGTCTTTATTTGATCACTTTTAAACACAAGTTTGGTACATAAATAAACGCAGCTCACCACAAAATTGCACAATTTGTGCGTACTCTTAATTTAAAAACCGTACAACTTTTTCAATAGAGAAATGCATATTATCAGTGTAATCTTTCTTCATATACTAGTTTCGTACATAATCTGCTTATGTCTCTTTCGACTGTCAACCTGACTAAATCAAAACATACTTTTTATCAAAAGGTTTCGCGCTTCACTTGTAAATTAAATTGCTTTTTTACACAGGGTATGAATACATATTTGCTTTCATGTATTTATTATCATTATTTTATTATTATGAAAACCCACTAACAGACACAAATGATAATGCGTTGTATGTTCAAATAGGGAGATTTTAACAATTTGCCACGTTTTATCTATGTTTTTTTTTAAATAAAATACAAAAAAATCACGGAATATATTTTTCATGAAGGTTGTTTCAAATTAAGTAGTAAATAATTCAGTAATATGTTCCCGGCTATTAGGTTTTCCGAAAGCAAAGAAACATTTGCATATGCATCTACAACCATAGACCTTATTTAATCAATATGGGAAATTTAAAGGTGGACAAATCGTATTTTGTTTCATCTAACTTATATTTTCTTGACACGGTCTTGGGTAAATCACGGTAGCAAGCAATTTAATCAACAATCAACAATATAAAATACCGTAATATATATAAATTTAATGTTTGCCAATAAATGACAGCATTTGGTCTACAGACAGCAGGACTCTTTCTAGGAGCTGAGCCTGAAGCGAGAAGCAGAGAGAGAGAGGAGAGGAGAGAGAGCGGAGAGAGGAGAGAGAGAGAGAGGAGAGAGAGAGAGAGAGAGAGAGAGAGAGAGCGAGAGAGGAGAGAGAGAGAGAGAGAGGAGAGAGAGAGGAGGAGGAGAGAGAGAGAGATTCTATTCCTTTCTGATCTTCTCCTCTAGACCGAACGCTTCTCCTCTCCCTTGTCCCTCTCTCTCTCTATGTCTCTATCTCTCTCTCTCTCTCTCTCTCCTCTCTCTCTCTCTCTCTCTCTCTCTCTCTCTCTCTCTCTCCTCTCTCTCTCTCTCTCTCTCTCTCTCTCTCTGTCTCTCTGTCTCTCTGTCTCTCTCTCTCTATCTCTATTCATGTATTGAAATGGTCAAATCACCAGAGACCTAGTTTGCTACTATTTCATATATATCAACGATTCAGAAGCAATTTACTAATTTGTCATAAGAGTTCTTCCAGTAGAATTAGTTTGCTGAGAAAAAGTGTGCAGTTTGTTCAATGAACATTTATGAAAGAACGAAGAGGTATTTTCTTAGGCACACTTTACTGAATCAATGACGATCACACTAGGTATATTTGTATTGTAAGGCCTCCGCCCAAAACACAAACATATATGCAGTAATCATAAGTAGTGAAATAGTAAACAATATAAACAACAGAAATAGTGAGACGTTTAAAGTAAAATTAAAGAAAAATGCTTATAGAAACACAGTCAAACATTTAGGCGTAAGTTAAATGTGTGAACAAATATCGGAGGCGGATTTTATCAAATGATTTAGTACCATTAATGAATTGAACAGTATCTCACAAAATATACACGATATGCGAATTTAACTTCAGTTAAAGTACAATCGCACGTAACTTATATGCAACGTCAAGATAGCCACCCTTTCTAGAAATAGCTTGTTGCCTAGTGTCAGACATAATTAGCAACATTAAAGGTTCTGATATAGAACAGTCCAACCAGGTATTTATGAACTATTGTTCTCTTATATCATCATTAGCAGGGCATACTATTAAAAAGTGATACTCACGTTCAATACTATACACATTTCCATGTAGACACAATTGACAGAATCTATTTTCCCTGACAATACCGATATGACGACCTTTTTTATATAAAAAATTGGTGATCAAAACATCGAAAATTTGATAAACAGTGTTTTAAACGATATGACGATGGTGAAGATAAGAAGCGTTCAGGTTCAATTAAGCTTTTAAACAATTTATAATGTAAGCGTTTTGCACGATAATGTATATGCCCTACAAGGGTTTGCTTCACACAGTCAACTAGTCTGGTAAAGAATATGTTTAAAGGGATCTTTTCACGCTTTGGTAAATTGACAAAATTGAAAAAAGTTGTTTCAGATTCGTAAGTTTTCGTTTTAGTTATGATATTTGTGAGGAAATAGTAATGCTGAACATTAACCATGCTCTAATAAAGCCATTATATGCATCTTTTGACGATTTTAAAACCTAAAAATTATAAAGCGTTGCAACGCGAAACGATTGAATAATTTGGAGAGTTCTGTTTTTGTCGTTAAATTTTGTGAAACTACGAAGATTGCTTATATAATGTATAAAATACGTCACGAATGTGTATTCGGCGGAATAGCTCAGTAGGCTAAAGCGTTTTTACTTCAGGACTCTGGCAGGACTCCAGGGGTCACTGGTTCGAAACCTGCTCCGGGCAATGTTCTTTTCCTTTTTTTAAATTTTTTCTTGATTTTTTACTGGAGCTTTTACGATCCAATGTTTACATTTATCAATATAAAGCATTTAATGAATAAGTTAAAAAAAATGCCAAAATCTGTGAAAAGGCCCCTTTAAGGAGGCAACACTGTTTCCAAATTTATTAGTAATCCATGCGTGACCAAACCCGAACAGAAATATTAAATGTTTAACATGCGTTGCTCACGTTACACGACCCGTATCATCTCAGCGCCGTTACATTAAAAAGCACTGATTAAGGTACTAGTATTGCGGAGTAGCCATCTGTGCTAACGTCAACGTTTAGTGGGAGGCGTCCACATTCTGATTATGCAAAACTGTTTGTTATGTTTTGATTCAAACATGCTAACATATTGCAAACAGATTTTTTAGGCTTTCGAATGTATTTCACGCTTAATGTCCCCATAATTATGCCGAGTATAGCAGTATGGCTTTAACGATTGCATCAAATAATTGAAAAGCTTCTTGATGGTGAAAGTTCCCAAAATATGTTTGATAACGAAATGTTGTGTCGGCTGCCTTTTTCGCTTGCATTGATAACGTATTCTTGGTTTTCGTCGAGCATTATTTAGGTATACATAAGAATCCTGGGTACTTGTAAAACGACACAACTTCAATAGTCGTATTGTTTAAGAACCATCGCTTATACTGACTAAGTGGGCTACCATTTCTTAACACCATTAGTTTCTGTTTTCCAAATTCAATCATGGGCCCATGGACTCGCAGAATTACATTACTCGATTTAACGACATATATCGATGTATCTCATACGTTACACAACCACAGTGCAACCATAAATGCAACAATAATGTTGAAAAATTCAAGAAAACATGTAGATGCTCAACACATTTCAAATCTTAAAAAACTATATATCATGATGTGCAATAAAGCCATAGAATTCATTTAATCTTAGAATCTCTCACAATTATGCGGGTTATATTTTTTTATTATTTTGATCTAGTAATTGAATTTCATATCCAACATTAATTACTTAAAATATCTAACATCTGCTTAAGATTTTTCATTTATTTTTACCCCCCATACTGTTCGTTTTATCTTTTATAGGTCTTCCTAAAATCATCTGATGTACATTTTTTGTTAACATAAGTAAATCTAAATCAGTGCTGAACCTTATTTCAGGTGTATAGCTGAGTTCGTTACATATTTCGCACATTTGCCTCTTAAAAAACACTGTAAAACTATTCAATCCAATAGACTATTTTCTTCAGTTTCTATCTCACTTCGATGACAGTGATTTGAACGAGAAGACATATTTGTAAACAATATTTCTTCTTGTTAGTTTCAATGGTTAGTTTTGTAAACCTCCGTGCTTATTGATATTATCTTCGAGGGTTTCATTATCTAATAATCCCATGATATCAACAACTAAGACATCCATCAAAGTAAATCAGTGCATACAATCTTCGTGGTGCTACTTATGTTGCTTCACTTGATGCATAAGTATCTAGGCCTCCGATGCAGTCATATCTAACACCCACACTGAGTTCCACTATTAAGCTATAGTATTCATTTAATCATAGAATCTCGTAAATACAACCGTTGAGTTATGCAAATAATAAAAGAATTCATGTTTTCGTTTGATTCAGTAATTAAATTACATGTCTTATATTGCAATAGATCTTTTTTCGAGAATACTACTCGTTTTTATTTTAGCGTGGAAATCGTCAAATAATAACATTTTGGAAATTGTTGGTGTTAAGTTTGTTTCTGTTCATGCGATACAGGTTTATCTTTTTTTTTCTGAGCATGCTACTCGTTTTTTTTATTTTTGCTCGTTCGACCTTAAATAATAAGATGAATAGTAACAGTATTTATAAAACATACTCAAATCCGTGGTGTACCTTATTCAAGATGTAAGGCTAAATTTGATACACATTTCGCTCTTTTTCGAACTATGAAACAGTGTGCAGATTTTACGATATTTTCTTCAATTTCCAACTCACTTTAATGACAGTGTTTTCAACATAAAAATGTAATAATGAAAAAATGTCTAATATGTTTCATTAGTCATTTTTTTGAACATTGGTGTCTAGTTGTTTTATCTGCAAGGGTTTGGTCATCAAGAAATCTAAAGAAATACCCCACAATTAAGATAGCCATCAAAGTAACTGAGTGCATACATTATTTGTGGTACCACTCATGATCATTCACCAGTGTGCATGACAAGTGTCTAGCCTCCGAAAAATTCTTATCTAACTCCAACATGGTTTTTGACAGACTCGTAAACACCCACCGCCGATGATTGGACAAGCAAACGATTTCAAACGAAGTTAACAGGTAATATCGATATAATTTTATTATCTTTAGACAATCCCAGAAATCGATAAAACCTGTATTACCGCCCCTGAATACTCGTATGCGCCACCATTACGGTACTGAATAACGATACAGGGACCTATATGTTTGTATAGGCCAATGAACAATAAAAGGAAGTGAAGCAATTATATTGAATATATTTGAATTTTTTAATAGTTTTCCACCTATTCGGTTATCACTTAAAAGTTTGTATTTTTTAAAATAAATATTTTTATCAATCATTTGGTGATTAATAGAAACAAGGTTTGTCTGCATTTATTAAGAGTCATACAATTCAGCATGAATGAGGCCTTGATTGTCATTTGACATGTAATATGAAAGTGACGCATGGTATCTTATCTTAGTAACGGCATCTACACATGTGCAGAATGTGATGTCACAGACATACCAATTGACATTTTAAATTCACCCTTGGGACATTGTCTCTCACTTAGCGAATGCGTTCGTGCCTCGATCGCAGATGTTTTTTTCAAGACCACTATTTTGCTTAAATTGACAATCCGTAATTAACAAACAAAAACATCACTTATTTGCAGAGGATAACTCATTGCTTGCAGCTCTAATAGGATTGTATTACAAGGCTGGTAAGTATATCAGCGCTTTCATTGCTTCTGGTATTGCAACTTTAATTCAACATGTGTGTTATATATTACCATGTTCGTTTTATCAGAGGTTATTAGATCTATATGCGTTTATAGAAAGTCGAATGTTGCTATTAAACAATCATTTATTATATAGCTGTTTTCATAGTGCTGTTAAGCATTTTATTCTTTATGTGTTCAAATGCATTATTGAACATTCCAATGTCTTTAAGATCCGAAAATGAAAACGAAATATTTAGCCATTACGTAATTAGAAATAAAGAAATATATTGTCTATTACTTTATAATTGTTGTTCTCTTTCATATAATTGTGTACGCACTAAGATTAAAAATGGCAGATGTAACGTGAAGTATTTGAATCATTTACAACTAAACCACTTCTACATAGAATGGCGTCGATGTCAATTTCAAACCTATTTCAGTCTACCGTTATATATCTGCTTTTTAAAATTTATGATAAAAATATCAAAGCCTCAACCGCTTTAATTGTCTAATAATGTCCTAAATAACGCTATTTTAGCTAGATTTATATGAACCTAAATCAAGGAAAATATCAACGTAAACTGACATATATGCGTATGATGTTATTATTGCATTACTTTTCAACATCCACTTCCGCATATGGACACTAGTTTTATGCTAGTTATGCGTTTCCGTTACGCGCGATGTTTAAAAGCTTTTTTCGGCGTAAGCTGCATAAGCCAGCTTTTCACCCTGACTTGACCTTTGTAAGTGTCCAATAAAATTCAAATAAAATTTTCCGCGGCTAGGTACGAATGAATACACTTCATTTATTCCATTGGCTGATTTGAGTATACCACCAGAACATTGGAAACATATCCGCGTCTTTGTAACACTGTTTTACTGTATGAAACAATTTTATCTCTAATGAAAAGGCTTAATAGATAGAACAGTTTTACACTCAATTCTCGACATCAATACAGTTTGTGCGTACACCTTTTATTTTCAGAGTATTACCAGCGCAAAAGCGTTTATACTTAAAAGGCTATGTTCTCATATTTAGTACTTACTTCCATATTCCTGTCAACATGTTAACATGTAAAAGTATAAAGAGCAGTGGAAGCGAGGCCTCACTTTAAAGAATTGCATTTCAACCCGCGAGGTTTCGGGTCAAGTCGCGGACATTCAGAGTTTATATACAGGTCATCACCGGAGTTCGCGGTCAGTAAAATAATCGTTATATAATAAAGACGCTATCCGTGAACTAGGTGACCTGGAATTTTCTTTAGACCAGAAATATGTTAAAAGAAGATATTCAGCAATATAATTATGGTATGTCAATAATAGATTCTTAATGTGTTTTCAACAATACAATGATAAATATTATTTTTCAATAAATTTAACAATAATTATTCCACCATAATGCCTAATGTACTAAAGTGATATTATGAGCATGTAACAGTTTATAGGTGTCTATCGCAACCGTTGATTATTTTTGATGTTTCTACTTCATATACACTTATAGTAATTAATGCAGCATCAACATACTAAAACAATATACCAGAAAGAGAAAAATAATGCATTTGAATATTAACCGTACTTTCGTTTGACAACTGATCATGCGTTTACGAGTTGAACCTAAATTTAGTTTTAGTGCAGATTTGTTCATACGACACAAAGACACAATATTGTTTTACGGATCATTTCGGCTTACATGACTGGGTGGGTCACGTAAGAATATCGAATATAAAATATATTTTTATAAACAACTGGTAGCAAGGTGAGTTGCAGATAATTGATCAGTAACCACATTTTAACTAACTATTTTGACCTGTTAATTCTTTTCAGCTCAATTCAACAGTGCAAAATGCCCATAATATCACTTTAAGCATGAGCACGATGATTCTCGATACTGTAAATAATCGAATCAAATAGCAATGCCCGACAGACCACTAAAACAGGTTTGTTCTCGTGTGGCCGGTTGACTCATATGTTTAAATTTCACTTCCATTCTTCTTTTGTTTTTCTGTTTTGTATCTATAGGTTTATGACCAGCAATATGTTATAATGTAAAATAAGCCGCGAAAACTCCCCGTAACATCCCGTACTGCGTGTGATGCAGCTAAGAACTGCACAGAAAAAGACATTCGCTATACTTGATCTCATTCATTAAACTATTTACGCCGTATATCTTTTTTAAAGATATTTCTTGTTTCTAAATTTGCTGTGCATCGTCCATAGAAGAAAACAAATTAATCAAAATGCGCAACTGCGTAAAAAATCCAATTGCGAATGTGCATATCCAGGTTAATATATCTTTTAAGTTAAATTACACATGCAGCAATACTCTTCCAGTAACGCGAAATCAAGATAAAATAAAGAGCTAAAACAGGCCTAAACCTGCTTATTATGAAAACAAACGCATATTTTTGCATTAGTCGAAAACAAACGAACAAACGTACCAGGATGCGCAAGTTTATTATTTTAATATTGCTTGCTTCAAATATCAAATCTGGATAATATAGGCTTATTTAAGTTAAACATCAAACTATCTCATATCAATTAATGGTTATGGTTGATCTCGCAACAAGCCAGAGTATGAACTAAATTCTCAAGCTATAAATACCGTGGTCTCACCTTTAAATCCTATCTTGACTAATTAAAATACCCGACATGCATTTAAAGGAAGCTGTGCATTTGCACTTTGTTGTTTGATACTCCCCATGATCGGCAGATAATAGACTAACAATTATTTAATGGTGAGCACTGTAGACTTTAAGTTTCCAGAACGTTTCTTCTGTTTTCATCTTTGGAACGTTAGACCACATAAGACCATTTCCTCAAATGTTTTCAAATTGGAAGGTTGTCTTAGCGCCTGAAAAAATAGAAGCATGGACATCGGTAAATAATAACATTTTGGAAATTGTTGATGTTGAGTTTGTTTCTGTACATGCGATATCGGTTGATGTCTGTCTGCGAAAATCGAGTAGCGTCAATAGTGTATGTTTTATTCTCACTAACATCATTAAATAACAAAATTAAAACGATGTAGTTATAATGTATAGCCTCTCTTTTAAATGTTTTCTATTTGTGTCGGTGGAAAAGGGCTTTACGAGTGTATGTGTGTTTTATTTAAGTAGTGAATATACACGGCTGTTAATCACGGGCGCAACCCCTTTTTTGAGATGCATTAATAAATTAGACAATGCTACTTCCGATGTTGCGCTACGGACCGCATATTTTGAAATTTCACGGATGCAATATTAGAAACAAACAAGTTCATATCTTTGGTACAATATGTATCAACTTCACAGATTATACCATAAATTATTTTTATTTTGTGCATGCACTTTTGAATCGCATTGTATGATTGTCTCTGCTATTTGAAGGAAGTATTGTTGATTTTAAAAGACATCTTGGGTTATTGTGTTTGCAAAAATATGAGTAATACAGCTCCTTTACAATTCAAGAAAGTTGCAAATGGCATTTTCGCCAATAATCATTATATAATCATCTGTATTAGGTCATAATAGGCTATAGAAACTGTATTGAATAGATGACTGACTTTTAATAAAGTGTACTCAATGCCTGTTTTGTGAGTCTATGTTCTGTATTACGTGTACCACAATGTAGTTTATCAACTCATGTAGAGATACATTAATTAATAGAAATATTCATCGATTGCAGGCAAAAGCAAATCAAAGCAATGCACATTGAAAGACTGCAAGTTGCTAAACAGTAAGTTCAGTGGCACGTCGCGATATCAAGGCATGTTCAATCAAACTAGCTCTTTATGAATAATGTTTCAAATTCAGGTAAAATAAAAGTCATTGTTAACATTGATATCTTAATTTACACACTGTTAGCATAATTCGACTCTAAATAAAACAAACTATATAGAACTAAACATAGTTTTTGGATATCAAGAATGCTTACGTTCGTGGGAACATGATTTGAGAACGCGTTACTATGCTAGTACAAATTTTCAGACCATCGTAATGCATCTCAGAAAGAAACTTGACCATACGGAAGCCAGTGGATCAGGACAGGTCACTTCTCAAATGCCATCTCAAAAGTGACACTACTCTTGATTAGATTACGATTTATTTACTTAATCTTTCTTTACGGATAATGCCGGAGATATATAATGATTGAAGCATTTTACGCTTCGATTTTCGGTACTTAAGGTTTCTGCTGTCGCCTCATTCGCACGAATGGTTAAGCCTTTTTTGGCATATAAATCGTGCAATTCATGTTATATGATACGTTTGACAAAACTTACACAACTTCAAATTTGTTTTGGGAGGGAATTCCCCTTACCTTGACCTGACTAACAGTACCTGGTAACGATGGAGACCTGGGTCGAATCGACGTTGACCTTGCGCGGGTCATGGTTGACCTACCGCGTTCCATTTTGTAACGTTTTGTATATACGTTTTCACAACGTATGCACATCTGCGTGTATTATAGAACAATTATTGTGTTATTATGAATTGCACTGTTATATGAATATGTAATCAAGTCATACTATGTAATCATAGTGTTTTTGTATGTATTCTTTTATTTGTCATTCCATTGCACCCCGAACTAAATTATTACGTATTAGTTTAGGTTCGCTTTCACTGTCATGGTAATCAATCCAATGTATTAAGTTTTACCTTTGACATGTTCATTTACATGTGATACACAAAATTACAATATTTCGTTATTGCGGCGTTTCATCTATGTTATGTTTCTAGAATGATGCGTAATTGAGTACAGTCAACTCGCCAACAGGGGGTCACACCAATAGGGGGTCACTATCGTGTATTTCATCAGAAAGTATAATCAAATCAAAAACAATTGTTGCATAGTGTGTCCCTTGGATAAATGTACACTTTTACAAATTTGTGAAAAGATGCTCCAACTGTTGATCTGACAGGGGAGATAATGTTGTAAACAGTGGTCCTTTATTGGCGATAGTGAGTGCTTTTGTACATCTTTTTATTATAGGTAATGTTTATTTATTTTCAATGAAACCTTTTTTAATCTGAAATACGGTTAAATGACAGCGTTATAAACTGTTTATTTTATAGTTTTTGTGATCACATGATATTATTTCATTGTCGTACTTCCATTGGTAATTTTTGCAAAAAATCAGAAGTGTACTGAGGCAAAATAAAAATACCGAAAAATGATATAATAGCATTTATTTTTACATCTTGTCATATATACTCAAAAGCCAACAGGACAAAATTCTAATGGAATTATTTAACGTTTTTTGACATGTGATTCTTTATTGGCAAGTTGACAGTAAAAGTAAGAATGGAGTATTTGGGGCACATTTACGAGATTGGTTAGAACGTATATTCGGAGCTTGATTTGCATGTATAACAAATTGTAATTATACTAATCTGCTGATTGAATCATCAGATGCACAAAATATCTAGCGGACATATCTGTATTTCAAAGAGAAATGCATGCAAAGAGCTGATGAATCGATTGATTAACAAATGACATTTTCAAGTACAGATGCCTATACTTTCACGTGTATTCATGTTCACATATGTAAATGTAAATTCCATTACTATTGCTTTCTGTTTTAATTATAATGTTTAAGTCAATTCATTAATTGCTTATGAACGCATAATATATACTTTGGGACCTTTATCCCGTAAACATTTGCAGAAATGGTCTGACTCGCTATGCACTTCTTTCATTCATATTTAAGTTAAATAACAGCACAATGTTCTAAGAATTGCGAGACCTGTTACATGTTGAAAATCACTTACTGAACGGAATGTCCAACAAAACAACATTAAAAGGAACTTCTGCAAAGGACAATGCTGATTCAATACCAAGAAAAAACGCTTTTCCTATCCTCCGGTATATCACTTGTGGAGATATTTATTTTTCAGTTATACACTTTACATTACTTTATTATTATTGCTCGGAACCGGCATATTGTTCTGCACAATGCGCACACGGGATAACAATATTGCCTTTATTGCTTCTGCAGACCTACTGAAACCGGATTACGTTTGTTAGTTAATTAATAAACCGATCACATTACTTTCATCTCTTTGCATACTACACTAGGTGCAGTGTCTATCACAGGACAGTTCCAAGTGAGAGCCCACCGTGAATTCATGTCACAGATATAATTAAGCTCCAAGTGGTAAAATGAGTATTACAGCAGTCAGTTTGCTAGTTTTGGTTGTGCTGGTTACATCGAGACACACCCTTTTCTTAACATAATCCATAGCGAGACGAACAGGTAAAAATCGATATTGCTGCGACGTGTTTTGTTACAAATGTAAAGCAGTTTATCTTGGCATGTGAAGAGGATTCCTCTTTGTTTTAGTGTACTGTCAATTATCAAGAGAGTTTTCACGCATAAAGGAAGCATTCCTATAATATAAGTTTGTTTATATAGAATGTTTTTCTTGCTTATGATAATTTATAGTAAAGCCAATTTTAATGAATATGTTTACGGATATTTTGTATGGAACAAAAGAATATCTGGACGGTATAACAACTGTTCCAAAGTAAAGTTAAGTGATAAAGTGATGTGTACTTATCCGTCAAACGTGCTTAAGTTCCGTTCCGTGACTCTCAGCCCTTAAAATATGAATACAGCAATAGCTAGGTCAGTGTCTTATTATGTATTGTACTCGTTAGATATGAATAAGACAAGCGATAGGAAATTGTATTAGTATGTATTATACTCGTTAGATATAAACACAACAAGAGCTAGCACAGTGTCTTATTGTGGACATGCTTGAACAATATGAGTTCGATAAGAGCTAGATACATCTTATGCTGTAGTATACTCGAACAACATGAACACGACAAGAGCTGCAACAGAGACTTATTTAGGACTTTACTCGAACAATATGAATACGACACAATATTGGACAGTGTCTTTTTGTGTACTTTACTCGTACAATATGAACACGAAAAATAAGCTAGGACAGTGTTTGATGGTCTACAATAACCATACAATATGAATAAAACCAAAGCTAGAGCAGTGAATTACTCATAAAATATGAACACAACA
Source organism: Dreissena polymorpha (assembly GCF_020536995.1). NCBI lineage: Eukaryota > Metazoa > Mollusca > Bivalvia > Myida > Dreissenidae > Dreissena > Dreissena polymorpha. The sequence goes on along the minus strand of NC_068363.1, from coordinate 12,854,330 downwards.
AAAGCTAGGACAGTTACTTATTGTGATCTTATCTCGTACAATATGAATACGACAAAAGCTATTATAATGTCTTTTTGTCAGCATAACTCGCACAATGTAATTCCAAAACAAACCAGGGCAGTGTTTATGTGTACGTTTCTTAACAGAATGAATACGACACAAGTTCTTTTCTTTATATAGATCCACTTAATGGAATGATATAATAACGATATTCTGTCTGCGAGTATTGTGTTCTCATAGTATGAATACGTTGCTTTCTGGTTAAATGACAAGATTTAATACACGGCAATATTTCTTGCTCATGGATACGCCTCTCTACATTCCCTAGTGTAACTCTTCACATTCAACGAAATAGCAAGACACACTAATAAAGGGTAATTGAGGAATATTTACATAAATAAATTTCCCATTTATACTATGTATTATATCAAATTACGAGAGTTGAAGAACTGTCAGGTCCCTTACTCTCTTCATAATAATTAACCGCAACACGTGCAAAATATGCATGGATTTAACGTATATGTATGATGTATGCTACATAAGAGTCCCATCATGGTATCTACACAAGATAATTAGCTCTTGACAGTTTATGTGTACGAAATGTTACAAGTTACTGCCGTACAGAGAACTTCATATGCATTTATAAGAAAAAATCCCATGATAATAATATAGTATTATGACAAATGCAAACCAAACCGTTTTGACATTGTATTTATGAAAGCTCGATACTAGCTCTTGTGAATTCATGTGCAATAAATGACAATACCAAACAAGTTGCTGACGTAAAGACAGCTGCACTTTCAGGCATTCGAATATTAATCATCATGATGATGTTGAATTACAAGTTTATAAAGGTTCGGAAAGCTTACTTGTGAAATTGTATATAGTAATGCCTGATTAGGACGTTTGTCAATTCATGTCCGTTAAATGAGACGAGTTAAAAAGCCACTACCGTTTGTATTACTGAAGGGATTTAAATCAGTGGGCGCGTAGATTTAGAACTGGGCATGTCAATTTCAAACGTGTGTAGTCCACCTCAACATCCGCAACAATTTAAGACGAATACTATAACTACAGCGTTAAAATAGTTATTATGTTAATATATTTCGTGTTCATTAATCCAAATACGTACAATTGAATGGCCGTTCATTTGTAAGGCTATTTTGCATTTCAGTTTGTGACATTTTTATCAGAACAAATGTGTATGTAATTCAATTACAAAATTCACTGTTGCTGGTGGACACAACAAATGCATAATGTTATAAGGTAATAGAAAATGTTATTTATGATATAGCATTGCAACCACATTTGTCTACAACTTCGGAAAGAAGCTTCCTAATTGCGACTAACTAATATGAATCGACTGTTTCCAGTAATTGGTACATCCTCTCTTTCTACGATGGCATAGATTTTATTTGAACATATAAAGAACTTATCTATCAAAAGAAGACGTTCTTAAATGATTGCGTTCGCTTTATATATATGCGCCACTTAGTCTGATAATCGTTTTATTGGATCCGTGTTGTGTATAACAACTACAAAAATGTTAATGTAAAATCTTGTTTAATGCGTCATTTATACATTTACTCCACCATTAACGATATGAAACACATGTACAGACACGTCGGTTTGTTGCAATAACTTGTATTGATCTTGGCGAGAAAAAAGCAGTGTATTAAGGATTTTAATTAGACGATATTTTTCATTTAGATTCCAACAAATAACCGACAGAACCCAATAAGCTTCGTTATTCCCAAGTTATTGTGATATCTTAATATCATTTGCCTTAACGTTAATCCGTAAATTAGTTCCAGGTTCCGATCTCCGAATGAAACATGATCATAACAAAACCAGGCATAACTCTAAGCACGATAGTATTGTTTATGAGTTTTGCTATTACATTGTCCTCGGTTGTTATATTTTAGCAAAAGTGTTTTACCAACATAGGCTTTAAACTACCAAATACATTCAAGAGGCTGCGTGGTTGCGTGGTAGCTTTAACTTAAAGAATTTCAAGGGAAGGTTAATATGTGTATTTTATCGTTTTCCATAGGATTATATTTTTACACTATTTCAAATAATGAGGATTTGTTAGTAAATTCATTAAACTACATTTGTCAAGAATCTGTATACAAGTCTCTTCAAAACAGACACAGAGTTGTGCAATAAACTATTTCAATACGTAGAAAATATGTATCCACAGTTATTGTCATAAATACATTCGGAATCTATGCATGCATACACGCACGTTTGCATCACAATACTATAACAGTTTGAAAAATAATACATAACAATTCAAGCTGTGTTTTAAATAAATGTTACTCACCAACAATATCTGTTAATCCACGACACGTGTAACAGTTGTCACCATTATATCTTATATTCATATGCTTTCACATTTTTTTTAATCGTTCCACAATTTTTGTACAACATTTTCTTAGTACACTCGGGAATTAAATTAAGCACAACACAACAAGTCTAAATATATATTAATATAATTTTACATAGGTATCAGTTCTATTAATTGATAAACACTAATTGTTAGACACTTACATTCACACACTTATACGCATCACTTCATTCTCATAATTCTTAAACAAATGATAAACTAATGAACGTTCTTTTACTTGTTAATAGATATTACACTAATACAGAGAATGATCCGTACATAAATATGTTTTTATGAAATCTCAAATAAACAAAATTTACCTTGTAATTATTATATCTGTTCGTAAAGAGTAATGATAATTATTCTCACAATTTTATACTTATTTAAAATTTTCATTGTTTATAAAATATTGTAATTGTGATTTAATAATAATTTTGCATAGCAAACATGATCGATAATTATTAAACACACTTTCCAGAAACAGAAGATACTTATTTTAAATTAAAATCTTATCCATCAGAATTCTTTTTTACTCTTATTGTAAAGTAGTCATTAAAATTAATAGAAATAATATAGTGTTATTGACTTATATTTCCATTTATTTTCTCATTCTACTCCCATTACATAACAACACATTAAAAGGAAGGCCCGATCAGACTGATCATCTTTGCGTTAATGACATGCATTCAGTTTTTTTCAATGCGAAACTTGTCCGAACCAGCCATCATTATCGAATCGTTCACTGTTTATACGTGTTGCTACCTGAGTACTTAAACCTGATTGACAGACACCTGGTTATCGGAATAAGAGCTGATTTAATTATGAGGAACAAATTAAACTAATGTCGGTTTCAAAGACTTTGATCTAACTAGCCACGAGCTTATAAATACTTACAAAATTAACAAATGTTGGCTCATGTATTCTGTCTGTATTTAAATTGGCTACTGCACACGCGATATGAATGAATACATATGCTCTTTCTTCATCATGTGTGTGATGTTTATTTACTTGCGTAATTTTTTGTATATATTGCTGTCGTAGGTTAATAATAGTTTGTTTCATAAAACGCTGCACATCTAAAGCCGAGAAACACATTTATTAATTTTAACGATCTAATTTGCTGTAGAATATAGTTTTTTGTTACAAACAGTACACCATTATTCTATACTAATAGATTAAGACGTTGAGAAGAAATTGAAAATTGTACTCTTTTTTTCGAATATTATATACATGACATAAATTACAACAATTTGGAAAGAGATTATTGCTTTCAGTATTCGTGCAGACAATGCTCCGGGCATTGGGTAGAATTTGAGAAATTAAATGACATCTTCCTTCAGTACATATAAACGAGCCGTTCACTTAAGACACAACCGGTACAAAAGACACTGGCGTTACAAAATTGTTAACTGAACGTGTTTTAGCAGAGAATTGGAAACAACAATATTTAAAGTGCGAATCCTTTACAATGAGAGTGGATTCTCGTGTCGGTAAGCAAATGAATGGTCCACATAATTAAGTTGAAAAAAAAGTACACAGCATTTACAAGAAAAATTACTTTTCCAAATAGTAGCAAGCCAATGTAGTGATTTTACGCTATAAACATTTTCAAGGTAAGTGTCTACATTCTTAACATATTTAACGTGTCTGTCTTGATTTGATCACTTCAAAATACTAATGTGGTACAGAACTAAAAACAGCTTACAAAAGGCGCATTCGATCTCTTTATTAAAAACCCTTGCACCGTTTCCAATAGAGATACGAATATCGTGTATTCTACCATTTTCACATATAAATGATTTCTACACATATGGCGTACGGTTGTCCATCTGACTAAACAAAACAATACTTGTGTTTCATTAGTTATCGCACTTCACTTGTTATTTAAATTACTTACAAAAGTGAGAAAATAATGTTGGCTATCATTGATTATTATCATGCAAAAACACACAAAAAGGACATGATAATGTTTGAGATCTTAAGAATGTGCCACGGTTTATGTAGTTTTTTTCTGTTTGAATGCCTTAAATGAATTAGAGTATGTTTAAATATTGTAATTCCAAGCTACTGCTAATTAATTAATTAATTTTTAATTTATATTTTAAAACATACGCGTTCCATTGATATGAATTTGATATAAACGATTTCTTCTAGATTAAAAATCTGTCTATTTTCTATACCCATTAACCCCACTAATGCATTGATTGAAGCATTCAAATCACTCACAAAACCTTTCTACTATTATTTCATCTTAGATATCAACGATGTAGGAGTAATCTACGAATTAGTCAGAAGAGTTTTTGTAGTAGAACTTGTTTGATTAGAAAAGGGCTGCAGTTTCGTCATTGAACATTTTGAAAGCTCGAAGAGGTATTGTATTATGCACACTTAAATGACATATAGTACTGTTTTTCATAAGTAACTAAACCAAACCGCACCCACAAATGTAACATATTATTAAAACACTTGACAACATTCAGATCTTAAAGGAATGTCCATTCCTTAAACTACATAATAAAAGCATTATCGTGGAGTGTTATCCAACCATAGTTGCCATTCTAACAAAGAATGTAGTGAATACAACGTAAAAAGTATGCATTGAATGTACACCATCGCTTTTTTGTTTGATTAAGTAATTACAGTTTATTCTTACATCTGCTAAATGTTTTTCATTATTTTTTTGCCGAGAAAACTGTTCGTTTTATAATTTATAGTTCGTCTTAAAAACAGGTTATGAACAATATATGTGTACCCTATTTAAAATGTCAATGTAAATTCGGTACACATTTTTATCTACTAAATTGACTTGCAAACAAACTTTGCAACACTGTGCAGATGCTACAATATCTTTTTTTTAGTTTCCGACTAAATTGATAAACAATTATTTCAAAATTAACATATATTTGTAAAATATTTTCTATTACGTTACAATTGTCAACATTGGTGCTTAGTGGTAATTTATATGTAGAAATCATAAGAAATCATCAACAAATACGATATCAAAGGAACTCAGTGCATACAATCTCTGTGGTGCCGATCATGATGCGTGCATGATAACTGTCTAGCCTAAGGTGCATTCCCATCTAACTCCCACACGATTTCCGCCAACCCGGAAATACAGACAGCCAATTATTGTAGGAGCAAGCGATGTCAAACAAGGTTTACCTCAACTATTGATATCATTGGTTTATCTATGGATGAAGTCATTAAAGGGATCTTTTCACGCTTTGGTAAATTGACAAAATTGAAAAAAGTTGTTTCAGATTTGTAAGTTTTCGTTTTAGTTATGATATTTGTGAGGAAACAGTAATACTGAACATTAACCATGCTCTAATATAGCCATTATATGCATCTTTTGACGATTTTAAAACCTAAAAATTATAAAGCGTTGCAACGCGAAACGATTGAATAATTTGGAGAGTTCTGTTTTTGTCGTTAAATTTTGTGAAACTACGAAGATTGCTTATATAAGGTATAAAATACGCCAAGAATGTGTACTCGGCGGAATAGCTCAGTAGGCTAAAGCGTTTTTACTTCAGGACTCTGGGAGGACTCCAGGGGTCACTGGTTCGAAACCTGCTCCGGGCAATGGTTTTTTCCTTTTTTTAATTTTTTTCTTGATTTTTTACTGGAGCTTTTACGATCCAATGTTTACATTTATCAATATAAAGCATTTAATGAATAAGTTAAAAAAATGCCAAAATCTGTGAAAAGGCCCCTTTAATATCTGCGCTCTGTTTAATGATTAATGAATATGCTCGTATTTACTTCATGAACATCTCATTATGATTGACAGTTATATGATTCACAGACATATAAAGCTGAACTCATTTGGAGACCAATTTTCTAATTGTTCATAGATGGGTAAGACTTAAAGAAACAGAAGTATTAAAAATGGACCTATGACATTGCAAATATTTCAATTGAATTGCATTTACTGTCGTGAAAGATGCATTCTGTTCGAATATAATAAAACGTCGCGGCAAAACATGTTTAATCTCAACACCATTACGTAATCCTGTGTTTGCCAAACATTGATGTATACACGATTTGTTATAAGAACTTAAATTTTTTTTAACAAGAATGATAGGTCAACACTATAAATAACTTACTACCACCGTTAAAATTGTTAAGAAAATATGGGAAGGCCTATGTTATTCAATTTTATATTGCTTTTAAAATCTTTATAAACAACTATTCGTTATATGACGCGCGTAAATTAATTCTTCAATAGCACAGCTCTTTAATTCCTATCGCTTTATTACGTACATGATGGATAAACAGGACCAAACCACTGTTTTATGCTCGATTTTGTATTTTCAATTCTTTCTCAATATGTATACATATATATTTGTTTCGAAAATGTATGTATGGACCAAGTTATTTAAACAATACCATATTACGCTTATATTATGTTTGTATACACAATCTCCCAACAGAAGATAACTCCTTTCCTGCGGCTTCAATACGATTTAATTACACGCCTGCTTTATATCAGCGCATTCTCTGCGTCTTTTAATTCGCCGTTATTTACAACTGTGTAATAAATTTTGCTATGTTTATCTTTCAATCAGAAGTTTTTACATTCGTGTATATAAAGTAAGAATCTAGCTTAATGAATAACCATTTTGTTCAAAAGTTGTTTGCATAGAGCTGTTAAGCTTTTGATTCTTTATTATGTGCATTTGTACTCTTGAGTAAAAGATAACATGTAAAAATTGCTGTAAACAATATATCGGGCAAACTAATCGAAATGTAGCCCGCAGAATGAATAGCCATAGATTTGATATAAAAAAAATGTTCAATAAATCCTATCTCACATGTTGCTACACATTTTGGATCTTCTCACAATCATTGAAGTTTATCTGATTTCTCTTTTGTACCTTTTGATGTTGTTGAAAACAATCTAGACCGTTTATGTAAAGAAACATTTTGGATACATACATTAAAAACTACGATTCCTAACGGTCTAAATAAAAATCTGCTTTATAACATATAGAATATAGACATTATTCAAATATACATTTTATGTTTGCCTTTTGCACTGTCCTTTTATGATGATATTATGTATATACTTATACACTGGGGAATCAAGATTGATCCATAATTGTTTAATCTAATATAATGTGTTTTAGTGTTTTTTTCCGCCAAACGACGTAACATTTATGTATGACGTTGACGTTTCCTCCTATAGTTTTGTTTTCTACTGATGAAGGCTATGGCCGAAACATGTTTGGTTAACAAAAATTAATAAACAATAGAACGTTTTTATACTGATTACTTAATTTTATGGTCAACTTGAGTGTGCATTTCTAACCAATATATGGAGCATTCCAACGCGTTTAAGGTCCGTAAATGCAAAAGAAATATTAACAATAACGTATTTAATAGTAAAAAAATATTGTATCTATTTCTTGGAACAAACATAATCTGTTTTTCTCTTTCAAACCGAAAGTTTGGTTCAATTTATTTGAACAAAAATAGTCTGCTTTGTTGTCTTTCTTGTGAACCAATTAGTACAAAACTTCAAAGCTCGGGGAGCTGAGAGATCTAAGTAGACGTTTAAACAGGCATGATTTGAAGTCATACACAAAAACATAAACAACCTACTGTAAAAAACAATTGGACAGGTATTTGACATGCTTATTTTATAACTCAATCACTCTTCAAGAAAATCCGCGTAAAAAACAGAACAGGTATCACGATAAATCTGAGACACCAACAGTGAAAAATCAGATGCGAAGTTAACAAATGTTTTGTTAAAATTGATGTACATTAGACTATGTAGACAACACATTAATCAAAATACACAAGTACGAAATAAACAAATGCGAAAGTTCACATGCCGGATAATATGCCTTTAAAGTATAATTACTCAATTACATCAATTATTTCCCAGTTAAGCTAAAGCAATTAATTTTTGTTGTATATAAAAAATCGCTAAACGGAGGATTAATTTGCAAATTTGGAAAGGAAACACAAACCTTTGCATAAGTCAAAAATAAACACAACAATTTACCAGGATACGCAAGTTCGTTAAAGTATTTTTTATTGATTGCTTTAACTATGAAATCTGGATAATATAGTCTTATTTAAGTTAAACACCAAACTATCTCATATCAGTTAATGTTTGTGATACTTCAAGACTTTAAAGGGATCTTTTCACAGATTTGGCATGTAATGAAGTTTATCATTAATGGTTTGAAAACTATAAAAGTAAACAAATGGAACTAAACAGCTCAAGTACAAAAAAGAATAAAATAAAAAAAAGAAAATAAGTTATCGTAGCCATGGCTCAAACAACTGACGATACTTTCTAGCAAAGGTGTAAACACATTAATAAAAATACACAGGTTAATATGTCTTTTAAGTTAAACTACACATGCAGCAATACTCTTCTAGTAAAGCGAAAACAAGATAAAAGAAACATCTAAAAGAGGCATAACCCTGCTTACTGTGAGAGCAAACGGATACTTATTATATATATATTATTATATAAACGAACCAACATACCAGGATGAGCAAATATAGTATTTTAATAGTGCTTGCTTTATATATCAAGTCTGAAGTCTGGGTAATATAGGCTTATTTAAGTTAATCATAAAACTATATCAAATCAGTAAATGGTTATGGCTGATCTCGTATCAAGCCAGAGTATGCACAAAATTCCTTAGCAACAAATAACTTGGTCTCACCTTGAAATCGTGTCTTGATTAATTTAAATACCCAGTATGCATTTAAGGAAGCTGTACATTTTCATGATCGATAGATATTGTACTAACAAGTGTGTAATGTTGAATACTTTAAGTCTCCAAACAGTGTCTTCTGTTTTCATCTTTGGCACATTAGACCACATAAAACTATTTCTTCAAATGTTTTAAACTGGTAGTTTGTCTAACCGACGAAAATATACAAAAACAACATTGAAATCGGTAAATAAAAAACATTTTGAAAATTGTTGGTGTAAACTTTGTTTCTGTTCATGCGATAGCGGCTTATGTCTCTTCGCGAAAATCGAGTAGCGTCGATAATGTATGTTTTATTCTCACGAAGCATTTCGAATATAATCAAATAATGTAAAAAAGAAACAATATAGTTATATTTCTAGCGTCGCTTTTAAATGTATTCGATTAGTGTCGGTGGACAAGTGCTTTAAGAGTGTATTAAGTGCCTTAAGGGCAGTGATAATCGGCATAACGGCCCGAAGGCTTTAGCCCGAGGTCCGTTTGCGACTTGGGGCCGATTATCACTGCCCGGCCCGTCTAAGCCATCGATTAACGTCTATTATATATATCTTACTTTGTTTCGTTTATCTTTGTTTTGTTCTTTCTCTAAAATTTATTGCAGATCCAGTTTTCCGTACTTTTATTTTCATTCAATTGATTACGCAATTTATGACGTATTTCTGTGACATAATTTCTGTGACGAAAAACACCAGTTTTAGCAATTCGGACGTGAAAGGTTTATATTAAATATTTTTGAAGCATCGAACGATAACACAAACGTATTTCGGATTGTTCATTTGTCGTGCCAAATTGGAAGCTTTGATAAAAAAATTGTTATCGCTCCGACAAGTCATTCGATTTTGTAAATCGTGTTTTTGGTGACAGTAGTTTAGCATTCGCTACACTCGTTTAAAAAAGTGTGATTCGAAATTAATATAGATAAACTGAGAGAATAACAGTAAACGGATTGCTAATCGTTTTTATTTTACTATAATAAGCATCGGATTAAAGTTGTCATAGTGGTTAGTGTGTCTTTAACTTTTTTTATTTTGCTGTTTGGTGATTCCTGTTAAAGCTCAAATAGAGGCATCAATCTAATGTGAAGCAGAGTCAGTTTCAATCGATATTTGTATTATATAAATTGCGTGCTACCTGTCATTAAATAATCTAATTATGATGATTATTTCGTTGATTTGTGGCTAAGACTGAATGTGGACGCCAATTGTTTCCAGTTGAACGTCACGCGCACACATTCTGAGGGCCGAATATTTATAATGAACCTGCAACGGTAATAATGGCATGAAAAAAACTGTACAAATTGGTTACTATATATAGTAAGATATGTATTATGTGTGTTTTAATTACGTAGGGAATATACACGGCCGTTAATCACTGGCGTAACCTCTTTTTTGCAATGCATTTATAAATGGTGGCCCTATGGACCTGATATTTTGAAATTCAACGGAACCGATGCAATATTAGAAACAAACAAGTTAATATTTTCGATAAATTATGTGTCAACAAAACAGTTTATACCATAAATTCAAATTATTTTCTGCATGCACTATAGCACTGAATTTTATGATTGTCTCTGCTATATGATTAGCAATAAATTAAGCATACCTTGTTGATTTTTAAAATACAACTCTAGTAATTTTGTATGAAAACATATTAGTAATACAGCTCCTTTAATATTCAGGAAAGATGCAAACGCATATTTGCCAATAATCATCATATTATAATCTGAATTACGTCAATATATGTTATAGAAACTGTATGAGATGACTGACTTTTAATAAAGTGAACTGAATGCATTTTTGTAGAGTCTATATTCCGTATTGCGTGTATCACAATGCAGTTTATGCACTAAATATGTAGAGATACATAAATTTATCGAAATACTCATCGATTGCAGACAAATGCCAACCAAAGCAAGCAATGAATGTTGAAGGACTGCGAGCTGCATTAAATTATGTTTACTGGCACGTCGTGATATTAAGGCATTTACAATCAAACTTGCACGCTTTGAATAATATTCAAATTCCGGTAAAATACTTGGACATCGTTAACATTGATATCTTAATTGAAACCCTGATATCACAATTCGACTTAAATAAAAAAGAACGATAGAATTAAACACAGTTTTTGGATATCATGAATGCGTCCGTTCGTGTTAACATGATTTCAGAACACGATACCATATTACTACACAATTCAGATCATCGTAATGCATCTCAGAAAGAAACGTTACCATAATGAAGCCAGTGAATCAGGACATGTGACTTCGCAAATGCCATCTCAAAAGTGACACTACTTTCATAAGATGACGATGTATTTACTAAATCTTGTTCATGGATGATTCCGGAGACAGTCGATAATGATAAGTATTTCACGTTTTCGATTTGCGGTACTTAAGGTTCCTTCTTTCGCCGCATCCGGAGAAATGGTGAAGCCATTTTTGTCATATGAATCGCACAATTCATGTTTGAATATGCTACGTGTAAAAAACTTACAAAACGTCATATTTGTTGGTGAGGGAATTCACCATACCTTGACCTGACTTTGAGATATGGTAACGGTGGGGACCTGGGTTGACCGTGACAGTGCGCGGGTCATGGTTTTGTAACGTTTTGTATATTAGTATTCACAACATATGCATATCTGCGTGTATTATAGTACACATATGGTGTTATTATGAATTGTAATCTTATATGCATTTGTAATCAAATCATACTATGTAATCATAGTGTTTTTCTATGTATTCTTTTATTTGTCAAATCATTGCACCCCGCACAAAATTATTTAGTACTAGTTTAGGTTTGATTTCACTGTTCTGGTAATCAATCCAATGTTTTAAATTTTACCTGTGATATGTCCATATCCATGTGTTTCACAAAATTACAATTTTTGGTTATTGCCAAGTTTTATTCATGCATTGTTTCGAGAACGATGCACATACGAGTAACAGTAAGAATGGAGTATTCGGGGCACAATAACGAGCCTGGTTATAACCTATATTTGGAGCTTGGTTTGCATATAAAACAAATTTTAAATGTACTAGTCTGCTGGTTAAATCATCAAATGCCCAAAATATCTAGCGGACATACCTGCATTTCAACAAGGAATGCATGCATAGAGCTGACGAATTGATGGATTAAAAATGACTTTTTAGGTAAAGATGTTTATACATTCACAGGTATTCATGTTCACATATGTATATGTATTTCAATGACAATTGCTTATCTAATTAAAATGTTTCAGTTAATTAATAAAATTCATGAATTGAACGCATACTATATAATTTAGGACTTATATAACGTAAAAAATTGCAGAAATGGTCTGACTCGCTATGCAGTCCTTGCATTCACATTAAAGTTAAAAACAGCAAAATGTGCTTAGAATTGCACGACCGGTTACATATTGAAAATTACTTACTGAACAGAATGTCAAAGTGAATTTCACTCACTACTTCTGCAAAAGACAATGCTGATACAATGCCAAGAGAAAACGCATTTCCTAACCTTCGGTATATCACTTGTCAAGATTTTCTGTCAGTTATACGCTTTGCATTACTTTATTAATATTGCTCGCGAACGTCATATTATTCTGCACAGTGCGAACAGGGAATAACAATATTAAATGTATTGCTTCTGCAGAGTTACTGAAACCGTTTGTTAGTTAATTAATAAACCGATCACAGTATTCTCATCTCTTTGCATAATACGCTATGTGCAGTGTCTATCACAGGACAGTTTCAAGTTAGAAACCATCATGAATTCATATCTCATAATATTCTTAAGCTTAAAGTGGTTAAATGAGTATCACAGCAAATAGTTTGTTCGATTTGTTGTGTTGTTTGCAACGCGACACACCCTTTTCTCAACATAACCCATGAAGAGACGAACAGGTAAAATTAGATATTGCTGCGACGTGCTTTGTTACAAATGTAAAGCAGTTTATCTTGGCATGTGAAGAGGTTTCCTCTTTGTTTTAGTGTACTGTCAAATTATCAAGAGAGTTTTCGCGCATAAAGGCAGCATTCCTATAATATAAGTTTGTTTATAAAGATTTTTTTCTTGCTAATGATAATTTATAATAAGGTCAATTTTAATGAATATGTAAACGGATATTTTGTATGGAAAAAAATGGATTTATGGACGGTAAAATAACTGTTCGAAAGTAAAGTAAAGTGATAAAATTAACCTCTACCAATCGTGCTTAAGTTCAGTACCGTGACTCTCGGTCCTTAGAATATGAATACAGCAATAGCTAGGATATTGTCTTATTATGTATTATACTCGTACAATGTGAAAAAGACAAGAGCTAGGACATTGTTTTATTGTATATAATACTCGTTAGATATGAAAACGACAAAAGCTGGGACGGCGTCTTATGTATTACATTCGTTAGATATGAATACGGTAATAGCTAGGCCAATGTCTTATTGTGTACATGCTTGAATAATATGAGTACGATAAGAGCTAGATATATATTATTCAGTAGTATCTCGAACAACATGAACACGACAAGATCTACAACAGTGACTATTTTGGACTTTACTCGAACAATATAAATACAACACAATATTGGACAGTGTCTTTTGTGTACTTAACTCGTACAATATGAAAACGACAAACGATAGAAAGTGTTTGATCGCCTACAACAAGCATAAGCTATGAATACGACCAGAGCTAGAGCAGTGACTTATTCAGGTTTATACTCGTAAAATATGAATACGACAAAGACTATTACATTTTTTTATTGTGAACTTATCTCGTACAATACGAGTACGAAAAACGCAAGGACAGTGTTTGATTGTCTACAACAATCATATCATATGAATACGACCAGAGCTAGAGCAGTGACTTATGCGGGACTATACTCATAAAATATGAATACGACAAAAACTAGGACAGTTTCTTATTTTGAACTTATCTCGTACAATATGAATACGACAAAAGCTATGGCATTGCCTTTTTGTGTACATTACTCGTACAATGTTAATCCGAATCAAACCAGGACAGTGTTTATGTGTACGCTACTTAACACTATGAATACGACAAAAGTTATGTTCGTTATATAGGTCCATTATATAGAATGATATAACGATATTTTGTCTGCGAGAATTGTGCTCACAGAGTATGCATACTTTGCTTTCTGGTTAAATGACAATATTTAATACACGGCATTTTTTCTTGCTCATGGCATCGCCTCTCTACAATCTTGAGTTTAACTCTTCACATTATGTCAACGAAATAGCAAGACACAATAATAAAGGGTAATTGAGGAATTACATAAATATATTTCCCATTTATGTTATGTATTGCCTTTGATTACATAAGTTAAAGCACTGTCAGGTTCTTTAGTCTATTTATAATAATTAACCGCAGCACGTGCAAAATATGAATGGATTAAACTATGTGTATGGTGTATGCTACAGAATAGTCTCATCATGGTATCTACACAAGATAAATTCTAGCTCTTGACAGTTCATGTGCACGAAATGATACAATGCTACAAGTAACTGACGTACAGGTATCTTCACATGCATTTATATGAATAAAAGTCCCATGATAATAATCGTGTATTATGACAAAGGCGAACCAAAACGTTATTTATCTGTCGAAATTGTATTTATAAAAGCTTGAGTCTAGCTCTTGTGAATTCATTTGCTATAACTGACAATACAAAACAAGTTTCTGGCGTATACAGAGCTGCACTTGCAGGAATTCGAATATATATCATGCAGTGTCCGACAAGTTTCTTATTTTTCAGGTAGCCCACTGGGCTACCAATAAAAATATTTGGTAGCCCATAAAAAAATTTCCTACAAAATGATAAGAGGCAGGTTTTCATCTTTATTTTATTTCTTCATTTACATATACATAATATGTATACATACATATACATAAAAAAGCAAGTAGTCTGATGTACACAGTCAATATCGTAAATTAATGTTACAGTACAGGCACCGTGTACGTAAATGTAAATGTACCAAAGAAAATCATATACTACATGTAGATATTACATGTATGTGCGCATGTATGTGTACTTAAATTCGGACAGCACGTTAAGTCGTAAACGTAAATAAAGCGTTTAGATGATCAATACAATTGACTTGTGTGGTGTTAATCAATGCAATTGCCCTTTTTAACAACAAATACCGAGTTTCAAGAAATAAAGAGTATTAAATCATTTATTTACTCGTGTCCGACTTTAAGTACTGTCCGAATTTACGTATTGCATCCGTATGTTACGACACTTGTGTGCAGTCAGTATACAATACAATAATTGTTTCAATAATGAAGGAACTGATACAGCGTAACGGTAACGATACAGCGTGTTTACATTATATTTTATTCAGAGGAAATGTCAATGCAAAATTATTCGCGAGATACCCCGGTGTTTTAGTTGAATTTCACAACGAAACTTTTAATGGAAATTAAATGATCTCAATGTTGTACCCGCTACGAAATTTTTATTTACAAATAAATACACCCACGCCAATTTTGGCGCGCTTTTTATCTGGACAAAAGAATTCATTTCTTAAATGTAGAATTTTGTAACCTAAAATAGCTGTACACAACGCGTGCAAACCGTGGCAGGTGATTTACGCATGTTGCAATACAACGGTCCTGATTGGGAGCTTATTTCATCATATCTTTAAATAGAACCATATGCCGAAATTCATTTGACGCTTTAGAAAATTTCAAACGTTTGTGTTTATGACTCTTATCGTCTATATTACCCACCCATAGTTTGGTTTTAAAAATATAAATCGGGCATATATGGGATTATTGATTAACAGTCGATTAATCCAATTATTAATTGACAATGCAAACTAATTAGCAGGTGTTAACCGCGTTCACATCTTTTTTATTAATATTCATTTTCGGCTCGTTACCGTATTGAAGAATCCGCTATTGTTTTGATTTATTTAATGTTCGGCGTCCTTGGATATTGAACGACATCAAAAACGTTGTCGCTATTACTCGTTGTTGCGGTTAACAAAGAATTCCAAACTGCGAAATGATGTTGCATCATGTGCGCCAACTATCCAACCGGCTCTCATTATATTATTAGCAGACGACAAATGTTGATTCTGATTGGATGATTAAAATACACTGTTTCTGTTTAAGACATTACCGCAAGTGATCGGTGACTGATTAGATAATTGATTGCACTTTGTTATCGGATTTTAAGCAATACACAGTCTACAAACACATGGTCAGCGTGTTTATTCTACGTATGTCTGTCAATAAACCGGGCTACCGCTCTTATAGATTTATAGTAGCCCGGCGGGCGTCAGTTTGAAAATTTCAGTAGCCCGATGAAAAATTTCGGTAGCCCCCGGGCTCCGGGCAATGGATTTGTCGGACACTGATCATGATGCTAATGTTGAATTACATGTTAATAAAGGTTTGGAAAGCTTACTTGTGAAATTGTATTTGGCCATGCCTAATTATGACGTTTCTCAGTTCATGTCCGCTAAATGAGACAAAATACTACCGTATGTATTAATGTAGGGATATAAATCAGTGGTTGAACGTTCGCCCGGGGCGAGTAGATTTAGAATAGGACATGTCAATTTTAAACGTGTGTAGTCCACTTCATCACCCGCAACAATTTAAGACGGATACTGTTACTACAGCGCTAACATAGTAATTATGTTAGTATATTTCGTTTTCATTATCCCTAATACGTACAATTAAATGGCCGTTCATTTGTGGGACTGTTATGCATTTCAGTTTGTGATATTTTTATAAGAACAAATGTGTATGTCATGCCATTACAAAATTCACTGTTGCTTGTGGACAAAACACGCATCGTGTTATAAGGTAATAGAAAATGTTATTTATGATATAGCATTGCACACACAGTGGTCTACAACTTCGGAAAGAAGCTTTCTCATAGCGACTTACTCATAGAATCGACTGTTTCCAGCAATTGGTACATCTCTCTTTCTACGATGTTATAGGTTTTATTTGAACATATAAAGAATATATCTATCAAAAGAAGACGTTCTTTAATGGTTGCATTCGCTTTACATATGTGCCACTTAGTCTAATAATTGTTTTATTGGATCCTCGTTGTGTTTAACAACTACAAAATGTTTATGTAAGATCTTGTTTAATGCGTCACTTATACATTTACCATTAACGTGATGAAACACATTTACAGATCCGTTAGTTCTATTGCAATAAATCATGTTGCTCTTGACAAGAAAGAAAATATGCAGCGTATAAAAGATTTTAATTAAATATTTTTCACTAAGCTTCCAACAAATAACCGACGAGGCCAAATAAGCGTCGTATTTACCTAGTAATTGTGTAATCTTGATATCATTTGCATTAACCTTAATCCGTAAATTAATTCTAGGTTCCTATCTCCGCATTATACATGATAACCAAAACCAGGAATAACTCTAAGCACGATAGTATTGGTTATGAGTTGTGCTATAATAGTGGTCTTGGTTATGATATTTAAGCAAAAAGTGTATAACCAACATAGTTTTCAAACTACCAAACACATTCAAGAGGCTGCGTGGTTGCGTGGAATCTTTTACTTCAGTATTATCATGGAAAGGCTAATAAGTGTATTTAACGTTTTCCTTATGATTATGTTACACTATTTCAAATAATTCGAATGTGTTAGTAAAGTCATTAAACTACATTTGTCAAGAATCTGTTTACAGGTCTCTTCAAAACAAATATAGAGTTGTGCAATAAACTATTTCAATATGTGGAAAAAATGTATCCACAGTTATTGTCACAAATACATTCGGAATCTATGCACGCATAAACGCACGTTTGCATCAAAATACAATAACAGCTTAAAAAATCAAAGTACACACAGTACAGGTGTGACGATGCTTTTGAAGAGGATGGATATAAAAGCATCAATTTAAGTAGATCTACATCATCACAGTTGTGTATGTGGATACGAAAAAAAATTTGGAACTAAAATTGTGAGTACGAAAAAATTATGCCAAAAAAAGTTCGGTTACCAAAAAAATTAAAGTACGAAAAAAATGGGTACGAAAACAAAAATTGGGTATGAAAAAATTGGGTACGAAAAAATTTTGGTACGGAAATAAATTGGGGGTACGGGGACGTAGTACCCCTGGGGAACTTGACCCACAATCGCACATTCTTGGCCCTCTCGATCAAACATCGGATAAGTACCTTGAAGGCTATAGTATGAATACACATTTATGGCGTACCAGTTGGGTCGAAAGTCAATAAGACCAAGTAGCTAAAAAGAGAACGTACTTTTACGTACAATATGTATGTCGAAGTACATCTTTTGTATTTCGACGTACAAAATTGTAATTCGACGTTCAGTTTTTACTGACCCTTGAGTGTAAGCCAATCAGAGGACGCCTTACATCTGTTGTTTTTAGAGATATTTGACAATGGACATTATTATTATTATTATTATTCCCCCCCCCCCCCTTCGAAAGAGAGGGGTAAGATTGTTTTGCACATGTCGGTCGGTCCGTCAGATTGTCGGTTTGTCGGTCGGTCAGTCCACCAGAGGATTTTCGGATGATAACTCAAGAACGCTTACGCTTAGGATCATGAAACTTCATAGGTACATTGATCATCACTTGCAGATGACCCCTATTTTCAGGTCACTAGGTCTAGGGTCAAGGTCACAGTGACGCGAAATAGTAAAATGGTTTCCGGATGATAACTCAAGAATGCTGAGGCCAAGGATCATGAAATTTCATAGGTACATTAATCGTGACTGGCAGATGACCCCTATTGATTTTCAGGTCACTAGGTCAAAGGTCAAGGTCACAGTGACTCGATATAGTAAAGTGATTTGCGGATGATAACCCAAGAATGCTTACAACTAGGATCATGAAACTTCATAGGTACATTGATCATGACTGGCAGATGACCTCTATTGATTTTCAGGTCACTAGGTCAAAGGTCAGATCACAATGACCCAAAACAGTAAAATGGTTTCCGTTTGATATCTCCAGAATGCTTACGCCTAGGAATGGTTTCCGGATGATAACTCAAGAATACTTACACCTAGGATCATGAAACGTCATAGGTGCATTGATAGTGACTGGCAGATGACCCCTATTGATTTTCATGACACTAGGTCAAAGGTCAAAGTCACAGTGACTCGAAATAGTAAAATAGTTTCTGGATGATAACTCAAGAATGCTTACGCCTAGGATCATGAAACTTCATAGTTACATTGATCATGACTGGCAGATGACCCCTATTAATTTTCAGGTCACTAGGTCAAAGGTCAAGGTCACATTGACACACAAGAAATTTGTTTGTCAAAAACACTATGTCCCCTTCTGCGCCGCTTTGATTTAGTTTTTTTGAAAGTTGACCTTGAAGGATGACCTTGACTTTTAACCACTAAAAATGTGCAGCTCTATGAGATACACATGCATGCCAAATATGAAGTTGCTATCTTCAATATGGCAAAAGTTATTGCAAAATTTTAAAGTTGGCACAAACAGAACAACAGGACAGACAGACAGAGTAAAAGCAATATGTCCTCCACTATAGTGGTGGGGGACATAGAAACGTATTCACACAATGGCTGCAACTACAACTGACAGCCCATATGGGCAGGGCATGCATGTTTTACAAACTGCCCTTGTTATTTATACCAAATCATGCGACTTTCGACCGCTAACTAATAGATATTGAGCGTATTTATTGAACATTATTATAATTATTTATACCAAATTATGCGACTATCGACCGTTAACTCATAGATAGTGTGTGTATTTATTGACCTGGCGTTGAGGAATTAACCTCTGACTTATGCAAAAAATGGTTAGCACAAAATACAACCAAACTAGGGAGTTTATTATACATTTTTAATGCCGTAATCGTTTGGCTACCGTTGGGAATTTCCTACACAGAAATGCGCTGGACCGTGATATTCCGCCCCGCATGAACAATAAATACTAACAATATGCTTTATAATTTTAATTTTAAAAAAGGTTACCTTGAATATTCTTCAAATGGGTATAATCTATTTCAATCCTGTAAATACTTGTTTGTAAAATGTTTTTGTTCAATTTTGATATTTATATTTATTTTGTCCTCAATTAAAAAAGAAATTTTAAACATTTATAACGAAATCTGAAGAAAAGCGGCTCTTGAGACAAGTGTTTTGATCGTCTGTAACAGTTAAGAAAGTTTGTACGTTGAAGTACAAATTGTACTTTGACGTACAAATATATACTTTGAAGTGTATTTCATTTGGCAGTGGCTAGTCGTATGGCCTCGTACGGCTAGACAAGAGGCTAGCTGTACGGCCTCGTACGGGTAGACAAGAGGCTAGCCGTGCGGCTCTGTTTGTATAGTCTTTCCACAATTGTATGTGTTTGAAAAATCTTTAATGACATCATCGACCATGCAGGTCCTAGATTTCAAAATAAAGGCCCTGGTATGACACATAGGTAACATTACCCTTACAAAAATGAAAAGGTTGCCGCTATGTTTCGGCTACAAAACCGCTACCATTTTTGGAGCCACAACTTCAAGCCAGAAAGTAGCCAATAGTAGCCGCTAGCGGCTACCTTGTGGCAATCTAATGGCTAGTAGTAGCCGTTAGCGGCTCATAGTAGCCAGATGCTGGCAAAAACATATTCTTATATAAAAAAAAGTGCAATTATGAGCAAAATGGTAGCCACAACCAATACTTTAATATTAATCTTGAAAACACAAAAGTCTTATAGTAGCCACTAGTGGCTCTTAGTAGCCAGAAGGTAGGCACAATTGTAGAATGACATCATATTTTGTATGATGTCATGACATCACTGATGATGTCATCAGACAAAAATCAAAATAGCTGAATAATCTGACAAACAAAAAGAAGTTACTGGGAAATAGTTTAAGTAATTGTAAGTAAGCTGTGGTGGTTAATACAGTTTCAATTGGTGTATATTAATAAAAAAGCATGGATTTGAATTATTAACATATTAAATATGATTATTCATACCCAAAAAGGATGTCAATTTTTCACCTTGAAATTTTTCTTGAACATTTGATTAGGCTTAAAAGAAAGGTTTTGAATAAAAATCATGTTTTTATTTATGTATTGAAGGTTTGTATCTATACTTATTTATTATAAGATAATTTATTTTTACATTTCAATTGTTGTTGCTTTTAAACAAAAGCAGTAAAATTACATGTATCAGAGCAAGATTCATTTTATCTCTGGATTATTTCAAAAGGTTGTCATTATGTTTTAATTCTAGCTGTTGGGCTGGCCATTTGTCAAGTCAACATAAAAGACAAAAGCAATCCATATATATTATTTCTAAGAGAGTTTCTGATGAAAAAATAAAATAATGTTGCATTTTTTCAGATTGGCCCCACTTTTCTCAGGACATGTGTCCTAAATGGTCATTTTTTTCTGAACATTTGTCCTAAATCATGAATAACTTTCAGACAGCATGTTGTTAAACTAGTCAAAACTAAATCCAATTACATTTTACTTCAAATAATTAACACTTTATAACTATAGACTTTTAGGAAGTTTTTTAGTAGAAAATGCATTGGTTTGCAATGTATAAAATGGTATTGTAGGTTCAAATATGTTCATAGCTGTCAAGGATTGAAATCATTACACTCTGGAACAGCAGACAATTTATTTCATAAATCTTGCGGCTAGAGTAGAGCCAAAACTAGCAGCGGCAACCGAGCCGCAACTAGTAGCCAGAAAGCTCATTTGCATACGAAAAACAACCTTGCGGCTACAAAGCGGCAACTAGTAGCGGCAACCGAGCCGCAATTAGTAGCCAGAGCAGAGCAAGAAATAGCAGCCGCAACATAGCCAGAACTAGTAGCGGCAACCGAGCCGCAACTAGTAGTCAGAAAGCTCATTTCATACGAAAAACGAACATGCGGCTACAAAGCCGCAACTAGTAGCGGCCACTGAGTCGCAACTTTGCGGCAACTGAGCCGCTAATAGTTGCCGCAGGGCCTTAAGTTTCGTAAGGGTTAACATTAAACTGTTACCAGTCTTCTGAAATTAATTTTTATTGAACTATGTTATAGAATCTAATCGGGCACTGATGTATCTTGTTTTAAAACAGTCATATATCAGTTACTAGTGTGGTCTCTCGGTAATGACCCATGTTTGCTTACTTGTCACAAACTTAAAACTTTTCACACTTCTATAATAGGCTTAGCAAATCTGGATTTAGGGGATCTTCAATGGTACATTTACACTTTAGCTCTGTCACAAGATTGCTGGTAAAGTCAAGTCACATATTTCAATCTAGGCCATGTCAAACTCAAAGTGTCAAAGACAAATGAAAGATGCGTTCATTAATTATTGTCCCATTGTTTACTACTGCTGTGAGTTTTTATATCATATAACTGATGACCATCATGTCATTGTGAGAGAAACTTCACATTATCTTAGTATATCAGGTTTAGCAGTTTTTTAGATAACAAAGTTGGCTTGTTTTCAATGTCACTTCTGGGGATCAAACTAGTTGCAACTGGTTTCTTAATTTACCATAGCAATTTTAGCGCCGGGATTCCGGGCGCTTATTTATTGGTAAAATTAGCAACATAAAATATTTTCTGGCATGAATTAACACAAATAGGTCGTCAATATATCTATAATGACCAAATTAAGATAACTTACATGATATGATGTGCTCGCAGAAGAAAGATTTTAATCAAAGTTTCAAACACGTCAACCGTAAATGTAAATGTCAACTTGTTTGCATATGGAACAGTTTTTATTAACCAAAAAAATTAAAGGAACGCACGCGGTGTGTTTACAACAACACGTACATAAGAAGACATACATCAATATACGTGTATGCTAATATTTATTTCATTCTGTTAATTAATTAAGTACTAAATTTTATAGCATAAAGAAATAAAATATTTATTAAGTACTAGTATTCCATACTACAGCCTTATCTCTAGGCAACCCCTTTTAGTAATAGCTTTATCTACCCCTCGATAATCAGTTCCCTCATCAGCTCTGAAATGGTCTATTGCCTTATCAAATATAAAAAAATGCAACTCCAGCTGCTGGAGCAGTATTGAATTTTCATTAAAACAATTAGTTGGTCCTTTATTTAAGGCAAGTGACCGATTGCCCAAACAGTACAAAACAGCACAATACAAACCAACATAAACACAAAATATGAATAAAGCTGAGGTCACCGCCTAGGAACGGTAAATGCAAAGCATTGGGGGTTTAAACCTGGTTATAGAGCGCTCAACCTCACACTTGGCCCAGCAATATTCATAATACATTAAAGTGTAAATAAAATTTAACGTCATAGCATTGTAACTCAAATTAAAGAATAATAAAAGGGAATTAAAACGCATTCAATTTAATTACTTTTTAATTACTCAATTGCATTGAAGATACAACTACATTCCTTCTGTATAGAAAAAGATTTGAGAATATAGCGTCATGGAGTTAATATCTCAGATAATAATCGCGCAAATACAGGAAGGAGCAGCAATAATGGGTGTAAAAATTCCATATTACATAGCTTGGTTGTCTATGTGACTGCTAAAAAAATAAATAATTAAATCAAACAAGAAACGCCTATCAGAGAGAAAATATAAATAAAATGGAACGTTATAAACCCAATGACCTATGCATGTAGATTACAACTGGGAAAGTCGGTCGTATGACGTCACAAAAATCCATAATGACATAATGACGTGAACAAATTCCAGGGGCAGTACTAAATAAAAATATTAATGGGGCTGTGCTACTAATAAAACAAGTTTAGCTGATTTTATATTAAGAAGCAAATGAATAAAAATGGTAATTCCATTAAAGCGACATTATTGGAATCAAACAGTATATAGGTGTTTTGCCAAGTGAAGACAGAAATGATGTACGATTTGAGTCCAAATGTAGTTTTCATGCAGATTTGTTCATACGACACAATGACCAATTTTATTCAACAGTGAAAAATGCCTATAATGTAGTGTTCATGCAGATTTGTTTATACGACACAATGACACAATTTTATTCAACAGTGAAAAATGCCTATAATATCACTAATGATTCCAAATTTTAAGGGAAGAAAGATATAGTGTATCGAAAACCAACAAACACGTGTTTTTAAGTACATAAGCATCGTATCCTTTTGATAAAAACAAGGTAATTAAACTGAAAAGTTTAATATGAACATTTGGTTTAACATAATTTAATTTGCGAACACGCTTCAAAACATCTCCGTAAAATGATGGATGGGAGATTCCATTACTTAAATGCCATTTTAAAGAAACATTATATTTTGAAATTAAATCACCATACTTTGAGTAAAATCTAGCAAATTTATTTCTTAGGTTATGATACAAAAAGCCTTGTTTTAGCGATTTTTTAGTTAATATTAGATTACGATCATTAAAATCTTTAATACACGAACATGCTCTGGCATAACGTACCAACTGCGAAATGTAAATACCATAGGAAGGTCTTTTAGGGGTGTTGCCATCTAGAAACGGAAAATTCACAATTTCAAAGTTAAAATCGTCCCGTTTGTCGTATAAACTAGTTTTGATCAAATTATTATTAATAGTTAAATGTAAGTCTAAATACGCAGCGTCTGTATTGGATATACACGATCTATTTAAGACTAGTTCTTTTGGGTAGATTTTGTGAATATATTGTTCAAATAATGGATTATCTAAATTAAGTATGTCATCAATATACCTACTAGTAAGGTTAAAACAATTAATCAAATCTACTTGCTTAGTTTTATATAATTCTAACATAAATTCGCTTTCATAACAATATAAAAAAAAAGGTCAGCTATAAGTGGCGCACAATTAGTACCCATAGGAACGCCAATAATTTGTTTAAATATTAAACATTAAATTCAACAAACAAGTTATCCAAAAGAAAAATAAGTGCTGCACAAAAGTCAAGACCAGTCCAAATGATGTAATTATCCAACACCTGATTAGTAAAAAACGCTGTTTTAGTGTTTAAAGCTAGATACGAACACTTCTCTCTAGCAAAAGTTTTTTCAATCAAAGAAACAAGTTTGGATTTTATTAAAGCGTGAGGAAGCGTTGTAATTAGTGTAGAAAAATCATAAGTACTTACCTGTGACACCTTATATTTTTTATTTTCAATTTTATCAATAACTTCTAAGGTGTTTTTATTGACCAAAATAAGTTAATATTACTATTTTCATAAACTTTATTACAAAATTTAGCTATATGATATCTTATAGCACTCAATGCAGATGTAAGATACACTGATAATTGTTTGGTGGTACACGACACTGAATTAGCAAAAACGACTTTTATATGGCGTCTTATGTAATTTAGGTATCCAGTAAAGTGATGGCAATTTCTTGTCAGACATTCGCACGTGTTAATCCCTTTGTCAATGCACCGCAGAGTACATAACAGGGCGGTAGACTTGCTAAGCATGTAAGAACACCCGACACTACATCCAGATTTTTTCCGGATTTTCAGTTCAAATAGCATACTGCGCAATAACTGTTTATACAATACCGTATCTAAAAGCACGGACTCTGCCACTTGATCGCAGCGAGAATGCAGTAATAAGAATGTGTCATAATTCAAACTACGCTGTTATGCGCAATACAATTTCAACTGCTACCACAAAACATCGTCAGATACTACAGTAAAAAAACAATTTGTGCAGTGTAACCTTTTCTTTCGCTTTGCTCAAATTGACAAATCACAACTTCCGCCATAAACGATTTGTTATTAAGTTTATGTTTTGAGCATTTCTCAACAAAATACACGCAAATTGATGTCGATTGCAACAGGTATTGTGGTTGTAACAATGTATTTGAACTCGATTTTATAGACATACGTGAGACATAATTTTTTTACATTAAAAATGGGTTACAAGGAAGAACTCTGAGCTGTACGTATGTACTCATAAAAGCTCAGAGCATTCAAGAAGAACTAGGGATCAAACCGCAGCACAACCTTCTGCAACCTTTTAGGAAGATATGTGAAATTTTTCGATCTCACGTCAGAGCAACCAAACCGAAAATTTAATCAATTATTGCAGACTCGGTATTATTGAGTCAGTTCATGAGACATAATTGAAGATGCAACATCTCTCACGCCCACGGGCATCGCCTTAAGCAGTATTCACTTCTCAGCACGAAAGTGCTGGATTCATTGATCCCGAGGGACCAGAAAAAAACACTTGATTAATGTTTGAAATAAAATCATTTGATTAATGACAACACTATTATTTGAGCCAGGTCACAGGGAAAGGACAGAAAAGCGCTTTTAAGCAAACAACTTTCAAGCGACTGCAGGCTGATCTAGATCCAAACTGGCCACAATCACCTTAATGTCTCTTTTACTGTGACACAGTTCATTTGACTTTAAAATGATATCAAATACTAAATAAAAAGAAGAAATAATACAAACCAGTAATTTGAACAAAGTAAAGACTTTGTTATCAATGTTTTCAGGACAGCTTGGTGTCGAAGTTGGTGATATGCAAATCCCATGTGATATATTGATATCGGATATCATAGTCATTCAATAAGTCGCAAAATGCTCAAATACAATTTCCAAAGCAAAATGTGACTTACATTTATAACTAAAAATACCAATTTTGCTGTGTACAGCTGTCAAGTCTTCAGATCCAAAATTAAGTCCTGCATTCACATCGCATATATCCTTCCAATTCAATCCATTGTTGACATAAGCGGATATTTAGTTAATAAATAACTCATATATCCTAAATGACAGTTTCTAAATAGCCAAAAAAGCCGATGTACGCTGTAAGAAAGTTTTGAAACGAAATTGAACATTCTCTCATGCACGCGTCCATTGTTGTCGACACGAACAACTACTCTGCTGGAGAATATGGGTCGCACTAAAACGCGGACCAATCTGAGGACAATATAGAATATAAATCATAATCTAAATCGTCCGCAGACTGGTCCGCGTTTTAGTATCTGCCGGAGATGTTATCAATGCTAATGAGCGAGGTATGCCGATTAGAAAAACTGCGCTATCTCAATCAGACTGGCTCGGTCTTTTACATAGCTTGCCATTGTGAAGAATTTTTTCATGGTATGTTAACCTTGACTCGCTGCTGAAGGCAGCATCGTCAACAATACATATCAATTCAAACTGTGTTTTACGAACGAAAATAAATGTTACTCACCAACAATTTTCGTTAATCAACGACACGTGTTAGACTTGTTGTCACCATTATATGTTATATTCATATGCTTTTAATATTTTTTTAATCGCTTTACATTTTTATTACAACATTTTCTTAGTACACTTGGGATTTATATTAAGCAAAAAACAACAAGTCTTATAATATAATAATATAATTTTATATAGGTTACAGTTTTATTACTTGATAAACACTAATTGTTAGACACTTATATTCACACACTTATATGCATCACTTCATTCTCATAATTCTTAAAAAGAAATGGAAAACTAATGTACGTTCTAGTGTACCTTATACTAGTTAATAGATATTTGATTACACTAATACAGAGGATGGTCCGTATATTAATATGGTTCTATGAATGTTCAACTTAAAAATAATTACATTATAATTATTATATCCGTACGTAAAGAATAATAATTATAATTTTCGCATTTGTACTTCATTAAAATTTTCTCATTAAATATTGTTATTGTAATTCAATAATAATTTTGCTTAGCAACCATGATCGATAATAATAACACCCACTTTTCAGAAACAGAAGATACTCATTTTAAATTTAAATCTTATCAATTAGAAATCTTTTTAACTCTAATTGTGAAGTAAACTCATTGAAATAAATATATCGATTATATAGTGTTATGAATTTTATTTATATTTATTTTCTCATACTACTCCCATGACATAACAACAATTAACAAAAGGCCCGCGTATATATGTTTGAATCACTTCATACTGATCATCCTGGTGTCAATTACATGAATCCAGTGTTTTCAATGCGAAACTTGTCGAAACAGCCATCCTCATCGACTCGTTCACTGTCGATACGTGTTGCTACCTGAGTTCTTTAACTTGATTGACAGACACCTGGTTTCAAAGACTTTGATCTTACAAGCCAAGAGCTTATAAATACTTCGAAATTAACAAATGCAGGCGCATGCTCTGTCTGTATTTAAATTGGCTACTGGACACGCGATATGAATTAATACATATGCTCTTTCTTGATTTAGAATTTGTTCTGCATGCATTTACAGACAGGTGTGTGATGTTTATTTACTTGCGTCATTTTTTGTATATATTGCTGTCGAAGGTAATTATGAGTATTTTAAATAAAACGCTGCATATCACACGCCGAGAAAACCATGATCGACTTCATTGGTTCAAGTTTATAGTTTTGTATTACAAACAGTACACCATTATTCTATACTAATATATTAAGACGTTTGCAAGCCAATGTAGTGATTTTACGCTATAAACATTTTTAAGGTAGGTGTCTACATTATAAACATATTTAACGTTTCTCTCTTGATTTGATCACTTCAAAATACTTATGTGGTATAGAACTAAAAACAGCTTACTAATGGCGCATTCGATCTCTTAATTAAAAACCCTTACACCGTTTTCAATAGAGATACGCATATCGTGTATTCTACCATTTTCACATATAAATGATTTTTACACATATGGCGTACGATTGTCCATCTGACTAAACAAAACAATACTTGTGTTTCATTAGTTATCGCACTTCACTTGTCAATTAAATTACTTTCACAAGTGAGAAAATAATGTTGGCTATCATTGATTATTATCATGCAAAAACACACAAAAAAGCACATGATAATGTTTGAGATCTTAAGAATGTGCCACGGTGTATGTAGTTTTTTTCTGTTTGAATGCCTTAAATAAATTAGAGTATGTTTAAATATTGTACTTCCAAGCTATTGCTGAATAATTAGTTAATAAATCGGCAATAAATTACCGGCCATACGTGTTTTCCTTGACATTGCACAGGATCTTTCACATATGTATCTACCACCATAGGGCTATTTCAAGCACTAAAAAGAGCTACTGAATCTGTATGTGAAATATAAAATGTAGATACATCCGTTTCATTTTTTTCATCTTACTACGTTATACTATGTCAAATTGATACTTTCTTGAGAAACACCAAATTCTAACACAATTTTCAACAAAAAGCAAAGAAACACTCGGCATTCTATATGCATTTGATGTTTAACAAGAACGGCTGCACCGGTCTACTGACATTAGTACTCTGGTGCATTTATATTTTAAAACATATGCGTTCTGTTGATATGAATCTGATATAAACGATTAAAAATCTGTCTATTTTCTATACCCATTAACCTCACTAATTCATTGAGTGAAGCATTCAAATCACTCACAAAACCTTTCTACTATTATTTCATCTTAGATATCAACGATGTAGGAGTAATCTACGAATTAGTCAGAAGAGTTCTTGTAGTAGAACTTGTTTGATTAGAAAAGGGCTGCAGTTTCGTCATTGAACATTTTGAAAGCTCGAAGAGGTATTGTATTATGCACACTTTACTTAAATGACATATAACAATGTTTTCCATAAGTAACTAAACCAAACCGCACCCACAAATGTAACATATTATTAAAACAATTGACAGCATTATGATCTAACACAAATGACCACTTCTGAAACTACATCATAAAATCAGTATAACGGAGTGTTATTTAACCATAGTTTTCATTCTAATTTCGGTATATATTTTATCTACTACATTGCCTTGCAACACATTTTGTCGAACTTCAAAACCCTTTGAAGATGCTACAGTATGTTCTTTAGTTTCCAAATAACTCGATAGACAATGATTTCAAAATAAACACATATTTGTAAAATATTATCTAATACGTAAAAATGGTCATTTTTGTAAACATCGGTACTAAGTGGTATTTTGTAATATAGAAATATAGAATGTAATATAGAAATCATCAGAAATCCTCAACAAATAAGATATCGAAGCAACTCAGTGCATACAATCTCTGTGGTGCCACATGATGCGTACATGATAACTGTCCAGCCTACGGCGCATTCCCGTCTAACTCCCACACGATTTCCGCAAACCCGAAAGTACCGACAGCCAATGATTGTAGGAGCAAGCGATTTGAAACACGGTTTACCGTAACTATCGATATGATTGTATTATCTATGGATGAAGTAATACATATCTGAGGTGCGTCTAATGACTAAGAATATACTCATATTCAGTTTATGTGCATATTCGCATTATGATTGACAATTAAATGATTCATACACATATAACGCTGAACTCAGATGGAGACCTTTTTTTCTAATTGTTCAAAGATGGGTAATATTTAATGTAACAGGTTAAAGATACAGAAGTATTACACAATGGATTTATAACGTCTAACGTATGCAAATATTTCAATTGAATTGCATTTACTGTCATGAACGATGCATTATGTTCGAATAAACTAACACGTCGCGAAAACAAATCTTTAATCTCAACAAAATTACGTAAACCAATGCTTGGCAAAAATTGATGTCTACACGATTTGTTATAATAAATAAAAAACCACACGTAACAAAAATAATAGGTCAACACTATAAATAACTTACTACCACCGTTATAATTGTTTGGAAACGTACGGGAAGGCCTGTTAATTTTATTGTACAAACATGTATATTGCTTTTTAAATCCTGTTGAACAACTATTTGTTAAACGACGGGAGTAAATTAATACTTTAATAGCACAGTTCTTTAATTACACTCGATGCATTACGTACATGATGGATACACATGTCCAAACCACTGTTCTATGATCGATTTTGTGTTTTAAATTCATTCTCAATACACATATATTTGTTTTGAAAACAGATTTATGGGCCAAGTTATTTTAACAAAACCAATAAACTAACAGCATGTTTGTATTGTATAGTCACTAAATATCAGAAGAGAGCTCCTTGACTGCAGCTTCAAAACGATTGAATATCGTGTCTGCATGGTGTATCAGCGCATTTTCTGCTTCTTACAATTCACCTTTGATTCTACAACTGTGTGATAAAATGTGCTATGTTTATCTTTTAATCAGAGGTTATTATATTCGTTTATATAAAGTTAGAATCTTGCTTATTGAATTCCATTTGTTTTTATAGCCGTTTGCATAAGCTGTTAAGCATTTGATTCTTTATGTGCTGGAATGCATCTACTCCTGTGTCTGGAATGCATCTACTTCTGTGTCTGGAATGCATCTACTCCTGTGTCTGGAATGCATCTACTCCTGTGTGTGCATTTCTATCCGCTCTTTTGAGCATTTCAATGCCTTTCAGATCCGTAAATGCAAAAGAAATATATAAGCAATAACGTAATTGGTAGAACTCAAATACTGTTCTATTTCTTTGAACATACAAAATCTGTTTTGTATCTTTCTTGAATGTGTAACGCACTCACATGAAAAAATTCTGATCTTTCTTCATGAAACCACTTAAGTACATACCATTTACGAATAGACAGGGCAGTTATGACTTCCGATTATTCTTTTTAAAGTATTGATACATTTCACAAAATATTAAATTATACATAATAAACGTAATAAAATGTACTGAATATTGGTTCTGCTTATTTTAACAAATATAGTATGTTTTGTTCTCGGTCGTGTAAATCCAATTAGTTACTTCAAAGCTCGGGGAGCTGAGAGATCTAAGTAGACGTTTAACCCTTTGCATGCTGGGAAATTTTCGTCTGCTAAAATGTCTTCTGCTGAATTTTTAAAATTAGCATTTTCTTCGATTTTTTTCAAAGAATACTATCAGAATAGCAAACGGTTTGGATCCTGATGAGACGCCACGTTTTGTAGCGTCTCATCATCTGGATCCAAACGGTTTGCAAAGGCCTTCAAAATTCGGTTCCAGCACTGAAAGAGTTAAACAGGCATGATTTGAAGTCATACACAAAACATAAACAACCAACTGTGAAACCACAGGACAGGTATTTAACATGCTTATTTTATGATTCAATTACTCTTCAAGAAAACCCGAGTAAATACAGGTATAACGATCAATCTGAGACACCGACAGTCATAATTCAGTTATATTATTTTCATCTATACTCACGATGCACGAATTTGAACTATTTTGGACGATATAAATTCTGATGATTGTTATTATTTAAAGTAAAGAAAGACAAATAGCCTTCTTCGAAAAGTGTACATAACCTCGTCGAATATAGTACACTCTAAACAATCAATTCACATATATCGTTCCGCTTCTACATAATGAATGGGTTTGATATCAATTTCAAACCTTTACCAGTCTTCCTTTTTATATCTGCTTTTTGAACGTCATGGTAATACTTTCAAAGCCACAACTGCTATAGTTGTTTGATTATGTCAGATAAAACGATATGTTACCTAAATTTGTATGAACCTGAATCAAGGATTATATGATCTTAAATTGACATATATGCGTATGAGATAATTATTGTCTTTCTTTTCAAAACTCGCTTTTGCATACGGACACGTAAGCAATACGTTTTGCGTTACGCGCGAAGTTAAAAATGTATTGCTAAAATAGATGTACATCGGCCTATGTAGAAAACACATTAATCAAAATACCCAAGTGCGAAAAAAAAACTTATTCGAAAGTTCACATGCCGGATAATATGTTAAATTACTCAAACAGCAATACTTTTCCATATAAGCGGAAAAAACGATAAAATTCGCTTTAAGGGAGGATAAGTCTGCATATTTAGAAAGCAAACACATACCTCTTCATAAGTCAAAAACAACAACAAAAAACACAACAATTGACCAGGATGCGAAAGTCTTTTGTCAATTTATCAAAACGTGAAAAGGTCCATTTAATGCATGATACTGTCCAGCAAAGGTGCAAATATATCCACAAGGACCACAATAGAAATAAGGGTTTAATTGCAAACCTTTTATTGTGCAATCCTTAACGTATAATGTTGATTGACATGGCTTTGTTTATACTTGCAGGTTGTTATTATTATTTATTGTGTGTTTATAACATGCTACTATGTAAATCTATGCATTTTATGTTGAAATAAATGTATCTGTCTATCCCAATATATCGAAATGATCTTGCAGCAAGCCACAGTATGCACTAAATGCCTTAGCTACACATACATTGGTCTCACCTTAAAATCTTATCTTGACTTATTAAAATACCCGGCATGATCTTAGGAAGCTCTGCGTTTGTGATTTGTTGTTTTATACTCCTCCGCGATTGGCAGGTACTGGACTAGCAAGTGTTTGCAAAGTTGGAAACAGTCAAGAAAGTTGTTTCTGTTTCAATCCTTAAACGATACCAAATATCCCAACTGTAGTCAAACTGGCAATTTCTCTTACCGACTAAAATTTAAAGAGCCGCATGGAAATCGGTAACTTATAACGATTTATGTTTTGCTGCTGCTGTGTTATTGTTTATATACATGTGATAGTTGTTGATGTGTTGTACGTGTATCTGCGTTATATGAAACAAATTCATATTTCAGACATTATGGGTTTTTTAACACTTCACTGTATGGATAGTATTATTCATATTTTCTGACTACACGTTTGCACTAAATTGTGTTTGCTTCTTCTATATTAATAGGAAGTAATTAAACATCCCAGTTAATTATAAAATACTAATTAATTAAATAACTTGTTGAGTTTTGCAAACATAGGAATAATCAAGCCCCTTTACAATTAAGAAAAGTTTCATTGTCCACATAATGATCATATAATTATGTCTTAAACGTAACGTAATAATAGGTTAACGGTATAAAATTGATGAATGCCTTTCAATTAATTGAACTGCATGGCCTGTGTGAGTCTTTTTTCCTTATAACGTTTTAGCGTTATCAAAGTGAAGTTTATGAACTCGTGTAGAGAAACATTAATTAATCGAAATATAAATCGAGTCGCGTACTGACATAAGTTCATTTTAAGGAAACTTGTTCTTCATCAATAATGTTTCAAATTCGAGTAAAACATTGCTGACAAATCGTTTACATGTATATCTTATTAACACTCTATAAGCATAATTAGACATTAAATCAAATTAATAACAAAATATCGTCACAATTAATTAAAGTTTTCGAATATCTAGATTTTTAACTTTCGTGTTTACAATATTTTAGAACCCAATATCATAAAGTACAAAATTCAGGCCCTAATTAGACATTAAATCAAATTAATAACAAAATATCCACACAATTAATTAAAGTTTTCGGATATCTAGATTTTTAACTTTCGTGTTTACAATATTTTAGAACCCAATATCATAAAGTACAAAATTCAGGCCCTTGTTATGCATCTGAAAGAAACTTGCACAATGATATTGAAGACAGTGAAACAGGGGAGGTTACTGCTCAAACGCCATCCAAAAGCGATGCTCGTTAAATATTGCGGTACTTAAGACTCCGGCCATCGAAGCAGTATAAAACATGAACACAAGCCAATGTCTGTCACATAAATTATGCAATTTTAGCAGCACTTGAATAAGATCTTCACTGTAAGGTTAGACTAGTCAAATGCGTGTGTAAATGTAGTTTACTAATGTATTTAATCCCCTAATATTAAGGCATGATTTTTACTTAATGGTAGTGTGTAAATAGTTTATACTACGTTTATTTAATCTGTTTATTGGCTATATTGATCATGTTTGTAATAATGTGTGGATTGGTATAAAGAAGAACTATGTTGAAATTTTAATGAATTCTGGAACACATTTAAATATGTTTCGTTCAGATAGTGGTCGAACTTTGTATGATTACAACATCGCTTATGCACGCGGATAATGCGTAATACGGATACTTCGATAAAACCGATGGCACTTCGATAAAAGAGAGAAAAACACTATTTTTGCGATAACCGATTTCCAAGAACTTTGATTTTGTTGAAATATGTACTGATCATCCAATTGATGCTGGTTATCAATGGAATTGTATCGTGTGTTTTTTATAAATCCACCGTTTTTCCGCGAATGTCTTTCTATGCAATACGAAGTGCTATACCATTAATCGACCAAACAATGTTCCGTGTCTAAAAACTATAAGATCATACTTGCATAAAAATTGAAGAACTCTTCGATCGCGCGTGGCTTTTGTTGTTCTCTGTTATCGAAGTGTCATCCGTTATCAAAGTATCAACATGCCCGGCGTGATATGGTAATTAGTATACAGCTTAAGTAATCAGTTTGACAACACAAACGTCAATAGAAACATATCTTCTTAGAGCTTTTACTTAAATGAAATTGCAAACATAATAATAAACCGTAGATACATTAATTTGCTTTACATTATAAAATTATAATTATTATCAATGCAACATAAATAATGCATCTCGAAAACTAAAAGTTAAGTTGTTAACTATGAAAATGAGAAGCATCAGTATGTATATCAAAACCTTTCCAAGAATAGCATTTTAGGTCTTATACCATCTTTTAAATAATACATATATAATTAAATAACACTTAACGGAATAATATGAATTATACTAATCTAATTAACACTTTTTAACCACATACATTTTTTACAATAATCTTATTTCGCTTGACATCAATTGATTTTATGTGTTACACTAGGTTTCGGACGGCTGTCAAAATTGAAATGACACATATTTGATGTTTAACGTATGAAACATGTTTGATGTTTAAAGTAATATCAGGTAAAATACAAAACACTTTTGTTTTCGAGTATATGAAATATAACAATCTCCCAATACATCCAAGTAATTATATTGAGCTGTTTACACCTTGCATTACGGATTTTTCATGAGATGAATTACGATGATCTGAATTGTGTCATGCATGATACCGGAAAGTTGTGGTTCTTATTTGACGAGTATAGAACCGCAATTCAACCATTAAAATCGAAGTTATGCTCATTTGTAATGCTAGTGATTTGAATTCGAATGCAATAAGGCAGTTAATGTTCTATTAACACTAATATTTGTGTTATTGTAATTTGTTGATAAGTGTTAGGTCCGCCATATCGTTATATTGTTTTATAACTCCAATGATGAAAAAGTTACCCTTTAATATAACCAGTTCTTAAAATGACACTTCCGGTGAAACCAACGCCACCACTTGGCGATTTGTTATCTGCTACTGCCTTCTAAAAATATTGTATCGGTCTTGTTCTCACTGATAAATGTTGGCGCGATGCTGACGCCATTTTACCATATACCATAATATTAATAGGACCCATCCTTGATGATGCTCCGTTTGGAAAATGGTAATAATGCCAAAGAAAATCAAAATAATATATCGGAAGTTAATTTTATTAAAAATAAGTGTCCTTTGAGTAAAACTATTCTAATAGATGTATCTTTGTTCATAAACACACTTCATTTACACAAAATTGTACAAACAGATTATTGCACTATTTTTTTGTATCTTTCACCATATTTATATCCTGTAATTATATCATACTTGTTAAAAAGATAAAATTTCATCACATGCCTTCCAAAAATATGCGGCCATTCTGCACCATTACTGCGTTCTTTTGGATAACTAAAGGCGTTTTATGGTAATGTTGTTAAAACTGCTGTTCATGCTTTCTTATATGCACCATTAAACATATAAAATGCACTTACGTTTACGATCCACAACCAATCGAGCAGTGCGTGTTATCCTGTTGTTGTTGTTGTTGTTTTTAAGAGAATATTCACATATATTTAATATATATCAACTTGCTTTTAAACTCGTTTCAGCACACACATTCATCATGTTTTTTTTACCTAAGGTGTCTGTTGGTAATAGCTCATAACCGAAACTCTTTTGTTCTTGTTCGTGAATTTGAGAACTAGAATTCAGTATATTCATGTACTCTATGGAGGTAACGTTTGGGTAATAATTGACATTCCATACGCAAATTAAGAGATTTTTTATTTTATACGGGGAAGTAGCGAGTGTCATATATGTAACAACTCAAACACATTCTTAGCATCATGAAACGTGGCGAGCTGTGATGTTATATGTTAACATTATTATATAACTGTCTTACTCTTAATTTTCATGGCCATATACATTGAACATTCGCTGGAAGTATGGCGCTCACCTGAGAACACAATACCCATTTGATGGGTACTTGACCTGATGACGTACTTTGACCTGACTTGACCCAGATTCAAATGTAAATTACAAAACCAAGAAGAAAACATTCACGAAACAAAATGACCAAGTATGCTAAAACAAAGCGAATGCTAAAACTAGTTTAATTTCCGATACTATATTATTTAGAAATAAATAATTGTTCAATGTTTGCCAAAATGACAATTTTTCCAATATCGAAAAGCAATGTATGCATTATATTCCAACAGGCAAAACAAAATGCTTTATTACAAATATGTTGTAAATATGTGTTCTTTAATGGAAAAAAGATCCATCGAAATCATCGAAATAATAAAGCGTCTTATCGATAATATGATATGTATGTGTATTTCCACGGAAAGCGAGTTGATGAATGCTTCCGAAGGTCCCTTGATAGTTTCCTGTTGAAATAATGATTTTTTTCATACTTTTTTCATTGGTCTTAAAATAATATTGTAATAATCCGGTTATATCCTTTTGTTAGGTTAACCAAAAAGAACAAGAACAATAATAATAATAATAATAATAATAATAATAATAATAATAATAATAATAATAATAATAATAACAATAATAATAATAATAATAATAATAATAATAATAATAATAATAATAATAAAAGTATTATTTTATTTATTTTATTATAATATAAATATGTATAAGAACTATAATTATAATTATAATAAGTATATTAATAAAAGTAGAAATACAAGTAGTAGAAATAGAAGTAGTAGTAGTTGTAGTAGAAGTTGCTGTTGTAGTTGTTGTTGTTGTTGTTTTCGTTTTAGTAATAAATGTCTTATTGTGTAATACGTGTTAATTTTGATTTTAATGTTGATGCACACTAAGTTATATCCAAACAATAATGTTGATGTCTAAAACAAATATATATTTGATGTCATCAGTACAGTGTCAAATTAAGATTATAAATAGGCCATGTACTAGAAACATTACTTAACAATAAATTATAATGTATGATTGCTGCGTGTGCAATATAAGGCCGACGTTATCAAAAGGCCATTGGTCGTTTAAAAATGAATCTTATCGTTGTCAACGTTTTTAAACCGCTTTCTTTCAAATATTTATAATCTGTAATTTTTAAATTTATAATATAATCACTCTATGACCTAAAGAAACTGTATAGAATACATGACTTTAATTTTATTAAAACTCAATGCACGTGCGTTGAGTACAGTTTTCGTATTTCCTAATTGTTAGTCCTAGTAAAGCACTTAATAATAGAATATTAAATAAAAACATAAACAGAAATATTAGTTTCTTGAAGATTTTATCGATTGCAGACAAGGAGCAATGAACTCAAGCAAATACTTCTCATCTGAAATATGATTGTTTGAAACTAATTATTGATTGATATCTTATTTTTTCCTATTCATTCGATTGTACTTCTAAAAACGTATTATATGTAAAATATTCATTTGAAAATTAAAATCCCAATGTAAAACAGGCAAAATACGACATTAAGAAAATGCACCTATAATCTTGTTTATCGGCCATCACTGTCAAATACTTTCTAGAAAACTTGATTAAGATTAGGTGATATCGGATTGTTATCACAGTGGGTCGACGTTTGAAACATTAATATACGTTTTATTATACAAATGATTGTTCTATTAACGTTGTTGCTTATCTCTGCAAAAGGTAAGTTGCATCTTGATTTATTCCGAACAGAAATAAATTGAGAATAACATGAAACCGGAAAACCAATGGTCATATACTGCATGTCTTATCAATTCAGTACGTTCGTTACGTATTAGGCATAACATCTATGTGATCGATTTTACAGTAAAATACACCATGAAAAATGTTATCATACAAATATACTTACTTCCTGTTGCCATATAACCTTAGGCGAAGGACACGGCTGGTTGGTATTTTTATAAATCCAGCGCGACCTTGTGAGATAACATTCGTGTTCTGTAACTGATTTCTTTAACGCTTTTATCAGTTTAGTTCTAACTGACAATTTCCGGAAAAGAGCGGGATTCGAATTCCTTCGTTGAGACATGATGGGCATGCATGTACCCAAGATTGGTCATCATTACAAACACAACTTTATCAATGCCATTCTATTGGGATGCAACAAAATAATATTTCATATTTAAAAGGCAGCTGATGTTCAATATACTAGCATCTTAAAATGTATCCTTGTTTTTTATTTAGTGTAGTTGTGTAACTGTATTATACTGAAATATCCATTAGACACGGACGTCTTTTTGGAAACATTTTTCGTTCATTTGGTTTGAATGTTTGAAACTCGCACACAACGCGTCTACACATTTCCCCAAATATAGAAGTATTATGCATTTGATTGAAATGCAGTGACTGCAGAATCAATACGAATGAATGATAGGCCAGAGATACATAATGGAATGTCGAGAAGATCATAATGAATTCACATTTCGTAATTAGCCCCTAAGGGTTAGAGACAAAGCTTTGTCTGTAGTTCATTTCCTAATGCTACAGTGTGCACCCTTTCACAATGTCATCATTATATCGACACGAATGACGAGTAAAGTATTAGCATGCCTCTAGCAATTTCATTATTGCGAATGTTTCAAAAGCTGATATGACTGGATACTTGGATAGACAATTGTTGTTCTTTTAATATGAATCCACGGGGTGACTTTCGGTTTCAGTGTCCGAATCACGAAGCATTGAACCATTAGCATTAGAAGGGCTGTGTAACTTACAGGTGTCCCGAAGGTGATTTTTTTTATTTTTTCTAAGATATTAAACATTCAATTATTATATATTTTTATATATGCATTCCAAAGGAAGTATTTATGACTTCTTGACATTGTATAAAAAATGAAAAAAAATCTAATGTTTGGCCCATTCATGTACATAGTACATCCGTTAAATATAAAAGGGCATGTTTTTAGTATTGAAATCTCGGAAATGTTGCAAACACTACCGAAAGCAGAGACCCCGCAACAAACCAATTACATATCCCGAGCTAAATTTAACACCTGTGTACCGAAAATGTGGCGTGTGATGCATAAATCGAGTATGTTGACAATAAAAACATACTTAAACCGATATCCAATTAAAAAAAGTCATAAGCAATCATATGTTACTATAATTTCATCGTCGGCTGGTATCACGACCGTTGACAATATTCTGTACGTACCTGTCGTGATTCCTTCGTTAATTGTGTACAGGTTTGCTTATCAAAATTGATATTAATGACAACGTCCTTTGAGTAATTACATAGCATCGGTAATAATCGGATTATGTGTGTATTTACTGTCATTGTTTTCGACTCACATCGAGTACAAATGTGTGTGTCTATACTAGCATTGTTCATAACTAAATGTTTGTAAATTGTATTACTAGTGGCTTGAGACAAATTAAGTTCATGTTATTATAGAATTTGAAGTTAATAACATCACCAGTAATTCTAAATGCAGCATATCATTTTTTAAAAGAACAACACATTTTTTTTGGTGGTAAACTATGTTTTACTCATTTATCATATTTGCTTTTGTAGCACAAATATTGTCTGATAAAAATGAACATAACACAGAGAAAAACAAATGCTTTTGTTATATTTAAATATTGTAATTCGAGTTCGGTGTACCACCACACTGCATCCGATTTGATCTGGATATCCCATCAATATCCAATCAATGGTATTGTGAAAAAATCAATGTAGATAAAAATGATAAACGTACATAATAAGACAAAATGTCATCACAAAACATTCGATGGGAAACTCTCTTTTTTTCAAAATGTGCTTTACATTATCGTAACAAGCATGAACCAACTCATTCACTTACAGATATGGGCTCATTTCAGTTTTGATGAGTTGGTTTACATACAATTTAATGTGGTGTATTGGTCACGGAAAGTAATAAAAGGAAATCAAACTGAACTCTTTCGTTAACACACGTTTTCTTTTACGTTGACTTGACGTCGGCACGATTAAAAAGTTTGTATAGCATTATTGCTAATGTTTAAATTACTGTTCAATGTTGGTCTCTCTTAGTTTTTCTTTAGCAGAAATTCATGGAATGAACATACACAATAAATATAGATACCCGTACTCAGCATTCGAATTGCACACATTCGCTTATATAAAACATATTCAACAACTTATGTAGGATAAATAAGTTGATACCTTGGCTTCGTTAAATGTATGATGTTTACTTGAGTTTAGAACATACTCAAAGATATCTTTTTCATGTGTTTATAAACGTTTTCAATCATAAACGGATTTGCTGTGTAAAAAACAGATAAATGGGTCTAACAGTGCATTTTTGTTGATTAAGCGCCTAACATTGAAAAAGGCGATTCCGCAAACTTAATATTCAATTCGAACGCAATTGCGTAGTTAAATAATGTAACACAAATTGTTTTTCAAGTCATAATATTGAAATCCACCTAGTGTGTATTTGCTTCATTACAAGTTAATGAGGTGCACAGTTGACGAGAAATCGCCAGTGCACTTATTTTTGTTCGTTTTATCTCATAGCCAGAAAAAATACTAAACCTGTAAGTACTTCGTCTGGCAAGTACGTTAGAACTCTCTGCTCCCATATTACGTATTCAAGGTATTATTAGTATGCGTGTTGCGTTGAATGTTAAAACAGATGGTTATCCATTCATAGAAAAACGTTAACTTTAACCCATTTATGCCTAGCGTCTAGAAAAAATGCCTTGGCAAACATCGTAGACCCATATGAGACGCCACATGATGCGGCGTCTCATCAGGATCTGCGCTATTTGCTTAAAGGAATTTCTGTAAGAAATATTCTAAATATAGAAATAAAAATACAAGACATCCCTAATTTTATAAATAAATAAATCCAATTTAGAAGGATGGGAGAGTCCGACGAACATAAATGGGTTAAACACAGGAAGAAGCTAATAAGGGAATGATCATCAAAACATGGTGTGGTTTTTCTTACAAAATTAACAACAATGTTGTTATAGTGGAGCTTGTAGTATCAAAAATAACACAATAAATGTTATGGTTATGTTTTTGTTGTCAAAGTTCTTTCTAGAACTGCGAATCGCTTTTGTTCTTGTTCAGTTAGACTGACAAGATTTATTTAACTAGCCTATTAAACCCATAACCAGAGTGATTTTAACGCCCTTCAAACGAGACGTCATGTGATGTTACAAGTAAAAAGAGTACATGTATTATACTTTTTAGTGCCTTTTATCGCTTTGACACTTAACAGTGTCACCGAGTTTTCTCCTATCGACTTGTGATACATATCCTTTATACAGACAAACCACACAATAACCTTGCATTAACCAATCACAAACTGCATCAATCAATCATGTTTTTGTAAGAGTTTAGACTTAAAAAAACGAACATGGAAACAAGTAAATTAATGGCATCCATGCAAACCAAACTTTCGTAGAAAAGAAGTCTTTCAACTTAGCGTTACCTGTACTGTAATCTGTTTAACATATGTGTCCAATGTTTATGCATTCACTTGAGTGCTCTTCTCGTAAGGCATTTCAAGCGATAAAGCACAGAAAACAATCACGAAACACGCTTATTTCCGCTTCATTTATAGACAATGGCCATCATTTTGCACCATAGTTGAAATGACGATAATGTTTCACTTTCCAAACATACACCAACAAACAGAATAATGAAGCGTTCGATTTTGTTCCATGACAATCAGCAAATAAGAGTGCAAACAAACTTCGTTCGTGCTTTTGTTGTAAATATTAAATGGTAATCCTTCTTTTGACCATTTTTTTGTATTCTTAACTTGCGGTCGCATATCTTAAAATATGTATTATAAATTGCAATTATCCTGTGAAATAAATAAGAAATCAGACAAACAGGAGGACGGACAGACAGAGAGACAGACAGGAGGACGTACAGACAGACAGAAGACAGACAGACAGACAGACAGGCAGAAAAACAGACGGACAGACAGACAGAAAAACAGACAGACAGACAGGCAGAAAAACAGACGGACAGACAGACAGACAGACAGACAGACAGACAGACAGACAGACAGACAGACAGACAGACAGACAGACAGACAGACAGACAGACAGACAGACAGACAGACTGACTGCCTCTATTTCTTTACGGGGAATATTATACATTTTGCATACATAATTTCATGATAACTTGCTTTTATTTTCATTTATATTATCAGATTGTAAGGCGTGAATATATTTACCATTGTATTAAATACGACACTGTTGTTTGAATGGGTTTATCAAATGAACGTTTTGCAACTGTATTACACATATCATTTGATTCTATTGCTTAACCGTCAATACATGATGCGCATAAACTGAACACAACCACGATATTAACACATTTACGTTTTGCAAAAGTTTTGGTTTATGCTGTATTTTATGACAAGTAGTGTTCATAAAATAATCAAGTGAATATTCAAATAAAATTATGTTTAACAAATATTTCAAATGAGTGCTACTACTTTGTGGTATATGTTACGGCATGAGAGCTTCTCGTACATATAGGGTATAAAAACATTTTCGGTAAAATAAATGGCTCTTAAAACAGACAATGAGTAATAGAATTATGTCAG
Organism: Dreissena polymorpha; assembly: GCF_020536995.1. Classification (NCBI taxonomy): domain Eukaryota; kingdom Metazoa; phylum Mollusca; class Bivalvia; order Myida; family Dreissenidae; genus Dreissena; species Dreissena polymorpha. The sequence goes on along the minus strand of NC_068363.1, from coordinate 12,810,600 downwards.
ATAAAACAAAAATCTGAAAACATTATTGTGTATATGTAGGCGTTAATTCATAGTCTCCACAAGTATCATGTCTCATTGGCAGTGCATGCTGAGAATTTGTACTTAATTTGGCGCCAACCCTTTTCCAATGAGGACCTTCCACTTAAACCATTTTAAAATTGCCATAATTTCTTATACGACGTAACTGTATACATAAATCAATTTTGTATATTATTTAATTCGGGTTTTAAATGCAAATCCTCCGAAT